>NC_081570.1:79882306-80122113 GCF_022355385.1 Mustela nigripes | reverse complement strand
GGTGGAAAAGAATTTACCATGCTAATGGACATCAGAAGAAAGCAGGATTTCCTTTAATTTGATGTGATAGAAATAAGGGGTTACTTATTTTGTATGTAGCGTATATATATTTATTGATGCCCACTGTGTAGATAAATGTAAGACAGATACCTGCTTTCAAGCAGATTAACATATACTTAGGAAGAGAGAATGAACACATCTGAAAAATTGGAGAGTAATACCTATCAGTGTATGAAATAGACTTTGAGGTTAAGGTTGCTTAAACTTGGACAAATCCCCAAACTTATGAAAATCGGTACAGTGTGTAATGTATAGAGACAGCTAATAGAGATGCTCTGTGTATATATTTGTGAATAAAAGTTCATATTAGCTAAAGTTCTTTTGAACCAATTTAATTAACTTTGGTTGTTCTGTCTAGTATTTATTCACATGCAGATCCAAACAGATACCAAATCCAACATTTCATTTCTTGAATATAGATATTCTTTTCTAGGTAAGAACAATGACTTTCTCAGATTTCTTTAAGTTTTCTTTCTTTTTATATAAGATTTTTAAAATTTATTTATCTGGGAGAGAGCAAAAGCAGGGGGAGCAGCAGGCAGAGGAGAGGGACAAGCAGACTCCCTACTGAGCAGGGAACCCGATGCAGGAGTCAGCTCTAGGACCCTAAGGTCATAACCTGAGCCAAAGGCAGACATTTAACTGACTGAGCCATCCAGGTGCCCTTCTTTATGTTTTCTTCTCCATCAAAAGCAGAACTTAGGGGTTTTGGTGACTTACTTTCAACATCTCAAATTGTTTTTAAAAAATTTTTATTTTCACTCTAGGACATATCACATATGTGATTGTTGAAAAAGCAAAATTATTTGAGGTACAAAGATTCTAGACACTCAGGTTCTCTCACTATTTTCTGGAAGATACACATATCACATTTATGTCCCAGGAAAACTGTAAGTTATATCATGGACATTGAGGATTACTTCTGAATATCTTAAATTGTCTTGAATTATGAAATATTGAAGGGTCAGGGATAAAGATTTTAATTATATTACTGAGAGGAAGAAGAAATGACCAGGCCAGTCACTAAAGACCTAACCAAATCAATGGGCTTTGAAAAATGGGAAGAATTAGAGCAGGAGTTTTGTTTTGTTTTAGAGTACATTCAAAAAAAAGTTTATCTTTAAAATAATATAGGATAGAGAATTATACTGAGCCAAATTTATTTTAGATTATTGCTATTTTAAATGAAAGAAACTTTCCCCATTATTTGAAATTCAAATTCTCTCTGAACAGCTATCATAAATATTTGTACTAATCCAAGTGCCATTGGAGGAACTAAAATTTTGCTGTAGGTGATGAAAGCTGGGGATAGATCTAGTTTGAAGTCCTGTGTGCTAGAGGGAACAGTTCCAGAAAACAAACAGAATTACAATATGATATTGGCTAATCACACTTTCTATTACTATACATTTGGTCATTTCCCCTTTAGGAGGCACTAAGGTCACTGTACTAACTAGAGGACTAGAAGAAAAGTCTAAGTTCCTGACTCAGGTTGCAGATTGGGGCACAAAAAAATCTAGAGGCAGGATGATTTTTGAGGTACCTGTGAGCCACCCCAGGTAAGATCCCCAGCAAGTCCTGCAGGATCTACCCTATGGGGATTCACTCTTTACTGTTTCTGTTAGGTAAGTGAGAAGGCTGAATAATTTAGGGAAAACAGATTTTAAGATTGGACTACCTGTATATATAACTCCTTTAAGTCTTTATTTTTAATAAGTACCCAGAAACATTCAGCAGATGAATTGATTATGCCAGTATATTCATTTGGCTTTTTAAATTATTGGTGTTTTTAACTAGATTCATAAAGCTTATTAAAAAGTACAAAAAATGTACAGGTACCTTTAGGATCAAGAGATTAAGTTCAGTTTACCATTAACTGGAGAATTTTCTCATCATAGCCAGTTGCAGAACTTAAACTTTACCATCTGCCATTTGAATTTCCTTTGTTCCTTGAGAGTTATAACACATATAAGCTATTCTTTTATGTGCACTTTTTAAATACTACTTATGCTGAGTCTTATTTATCCTTTGGGAATGCCTGTCTACCTTGGAAAGGTCTCAGAGGTTAATCAGAAGTTCAGCAGATTATCTGGTGTAACAAGAGAAATGAAGAGGAAACATGGCAGTCTTTGAAATAATATTAAGCCGATTGAGATTTAGCATTTATTCACATTGCTCACCTGGAAGCCAGAGTGGCATTTTATAACATAAATTCTGTGATAGCTCTTAACACCCTTTAAAACCCTCCAGTGGCTTCCCATTGTACTTAAATTCAGACTCCTTACTTCTGTTTAAATGCCTCCTCTTTCTGGTATCATCTCCAACCGAAACTTTACTCTTTGGACAAGGGTTCTGCCATATTGACCTTTCAAGTGTTTCTTGAGCATGGCAAGCTCTTTCTCACTCACTTTTGCTCTGGGGTCTCCGTGCTACCTTTCTGGATTAGGCTTCTCCCTGAAACTTTACATTCGCTCTTTATTACATCAGGTCTCAGTTCAGGTGTGACCTACTCAGAGAGGCTTGACTAACCTGCCATATCAGAAGTGCCACTCTGCAAATGCATCCCAGCACATATTCCATAATTTGACAGTCTTATATAGTATTTATAGAAGTTTTCAATACCAGAAATTATCTTATCTACAGAATCTATTCACCCTCTCTTTTACTTCACCTTCAGGAGAACATAAATTTTGTGAGGACTGGGATCTCATCTGTTTATTTGCCATAATATACTCAAAGACTGGGTTTCTGAGAACACTAAATTAGTTCATTCGTGTACAACTCTCTGAATGGATTTGGCACATTTGCAGGCACTTGCTGGCTGTTAAAAGTTGCTACTATTACTATGAGTAGTAGGAATAGTAGTATATGTAGGCATTTGTAGAAACTCAGTGGAATAATATGTTTTGGATAGATTCAAGATAATGCCTAATTATTAAAGCTGAGTTCCTTAGGATACATTATAATTGGAAAGCATTTTTTAATAGGATTGAAAAAGTAAAAGTCAAAATAATTATACTCTGATTGAAACCTTTTCCCTTATGTTTCTCACTTAAGAGTTTAGACTGTTGCAGTCAGACCATCAGCATATGGAGCTGGGGATCCTCAAAACACATCTGTCTCCTAATATTATGAACCAGTAGGACAAGAGAATGTATTTTTGAACTTTTCAGTTTACAGTCAGTTTTGCTGGCAACGATTGCTCCTAGATAGTGAATTACAACTGTTGTTGTTTGTTTGTTTGTTTGTTTTTCTAGATCTAGACCTAATCTAGACCTTGCACAAAGCCAGGCAACCTAGTATGATTGTGGGTATATTCAGTGTTCTGTGCTTCACTGTATGGCCTTTTTTCTTTCGAAATCAATCTGTCTTTATATAGTGTTCTGTATAGTGGAAGTTATTTTGCCTTTTGTCTCTGTCTGTGACCATAGGTGACAGTTAACCTCTTCCAGATGCAACACCTTCAGGCAGCCTCCCTTGCAAACAATTTACAGTCTCTCTGTGATAGTGCCAAACTCTATGACCCAGGTCAAGAGTACAGTGAGTTCGTCAAGGCCACAAATGCAACCGAAGAAGAAAAAGTTGATGGGTAAGAATTAATGTGTAGATGAAATTATCTCAAAAGATAAAACCTTTATTGCTAAGTTCCTATCTGATAGTAGGTGGTGTCTCTTCTAACATTGGCAGATTGACTTTAAAACTTTCTGAACTCATTTTATATTCAGATGTGACTCACTTAAGAGTAAAGCTTTTCATTTTGACACAGAGCTCAGTTCTTTGAGATTTAGAAATCCTTTGAGAATGGCAAATCATATTCATATCTATTTTGAATGTCTACATATTTAACAACCTACATTTTCTATAGACGTTATACTAGAAAAGTTTAACCATGACATGAATTATCGACTTTTGCTACTCTTTTCCATGTTTTGGCTGTAATAAGTTCAAATGATTAATAAATTTTGTTCACATCTCTAAGAAGTTGAACCATATAAGATTTATTTTTAATATTTAATTACTCTGTTCATTAAAATAGCAGATTTTTCTGAAAATAGAATAAAATAGTCTGGGTATTAGTCATTCTTCTAAATGATGAGTTTTATTTGGGTTTTTCTTAGGAATATAAATAAACCATTAACAAATAGTCCCCACACTTCTGGATACAGACCTACCGACTCGTTAGAGGATGTAGTGCGCCTTCCTGACAGTTCTAGTAAGATTGAAGAGGACAGATGCTCCAATAGTGCTGATGTAACAGGTAGAATTTCACATTAAAGAGAGCTCTGATTTATGGAAGATCAAGTTGTTTAAATGAGATTATTAAATGAGTTGCAACTCTGGAATTTAAAAATCAGGCCTTGAATTAAAAACTTCATGAGGCCTTATTCACAGTTGTAAGCACTGTGCCTGTCTTAAAGTTGACTATTTGATCACTGTACAGAAATTTGACTTGTCTCATTTTATGTAATGTCAGTATTTCACCTCATGAAATCTGTCTGTAGCCAAGTTTGACTTTAAATATTCTTTTCTTAAAGGTCCTTCTTTTATAAGGTCATGGACATTTGGGATGTTTAGTGACTCTGAGAGCACTGGAGGAAGCAGTGAATCTAGATCTCTGGATTCTGAATCTATAAGTCCAGGTACATAGCGTTTAAGTCTAGCAGAGAAAATTCAATGACATATTCATTTTGGGGGATATATTTTAACCACCTGATTTTTTTAATCAACTGTCTCCTAGAGAGGAGTATATATATATACACATGCAGTTTAAAGAAAATTAAGACAAACCCTCATATATTCACCACCCAGCCTATAAGAAATAAAACATGATCAGTATATTAGCAGGGCCCTGTGGACACCTCCTTGAAAACCTTACCCCACTGTGCCCCAGAACAGACCATCTTCCTGGATTTTTTCAGTCATTCTCTAACTATTTTAAATGTTTTACTACCTGTATCTATTTGAGCTTTGCCCTCTTTGCAATGTTATACAGATGGAATTATATATACCATTTTTTGTGTGACTTCTCATATTTTTTTTAGATCCATGTTGATGTGAATAGCTGTCCTTATATATCTTTATTTTATACTTATAATCTATATAGTATTCCATTCTGTGAACATAACTATACATTTTAGATTGTTTTGTAGCTAATTGCTTTGGTGAACAATACAGTTAACACCAATTTTGTGCCTGTAATTACTTACTCAGTTTTTTAAAAGTACCTTTAAAAGGCACTTTGATAAGGAGAGTCCAATGCTCCTTAGAGAGGCAGGATAGATGTGTTGACTTCTCCTTAGTGGCTTCAAAGAGGATGACTTGCCATAGGTAATATAGCTAGCAGGGAAAGAAGGTAACATTTGGACCCATGAGATTCTTCCTTAGACATTCTTTCTCCTCCACTCTTCTACCAAAGATTGCTCCAATCCTGTTCTTACCAGCCCTTCTTCTAGGACCCTTGGCACTGTGGAATATATGTTATAAGATATAACCTTTCAGTCCAAGGCACTTTTTAAATAGTGTTCTATATATTACAGAAATTTTATTTATATAAATAAGTCTCTTGAAATTTAAAGTAAGAAATAACTTCCATGCAGCATGTGGGGTTTGTAGGCTTACTCTGTGTCTTCCTTGAAAACTAGTTGTGTGCAAGCGACACCCTGAATAATAATTCGCTGAGTGTTTGTAATTGACTCTGTAAAAACATGATGGTTGTAGCTATCCCCAGAAATTAAGACCCATTCTAGAGCAAGCCCTAAATTATTTGGAATCCCGTAAGACTACATGTGATAAAGACAAAAATTTGAAAACTAGTTACATGGTAAATGGTGAAGACCTGGGGAGGCCTGACCTGGGAATGGGAAGTGGGGACCACCACAGCTGTCCTCACGTCCTGGAGTGGGAAAGGATTCAAGGACAGCGCTCATCTCCTTCGGGAAGAACGGGGACCAGAGGCTGGGGCTCATGGGCAGGCAGGTTGCTGCTCAAAAATACAAGGAGGCCATCTCACAGTTAGAATAGTTCTAAGGAGAACGTGGCACCCCATGATTTCTCAGTCACTGAGAGCACAATTCAGAGCAAAAACTAGGTGACTGCCAGCCTCGTAAGCATATTTTGAAGAGGAATCTTTTGGGGGGAAAGATGTTGGTTGAAATCATCTGTAAAACCTTTTCTAACTCTCAACCCTAAGCTCATGATGGCCTTGAGGTAAGTGAGATCTTCCACTTGGATAGCTTGAGTCCTGGCTGTATGCTCTGCACGGAGCAGAGGAACCTCAGGCCCTAGTCAGACAGCTTTGAGACACACGCAGAGTCCTTTGCTGCCACAGCTTGTGTCCTGTGCGCTCAGCTCCCTGCTAGGGATTTTCATTACTGCTTCCCGCGCTCCCATCCTCCTCTCAACTTGAAACATTACCATTGTGTTGCTGTATTCATTAGATTTTTGTGTATTACTTTTGTAATTTGTAATTACAAAATTTGTAATTCGATTCAATAAGCATTTAATGACAGTGTACCATTGTGCTAGGCACTCTGTTAGATAGTGGATGGTAAGACATGAATAGAAAAGAATCTCTGTCCTTGTAGAGCATATAATCTCTTAACTATCACAAGTTGGCCATAAGGTCTCATTGGAATGTATGATTCCTCAATTTTAAATTTATTTGGAAAAGTCAGGTTTGGTTGAATTCTCTTTTGTTCCTAATAATAAAAATTAGAATTCCCTATATCTAAAGTCTGAGAATGGAAACAGCTTTTTGCATTGTAGCCCACAAAATAGTATGACTTGTGTTGTTCAAAAAATATTGTCATTACCCATTTCTTAAATTCTACTGTGAACAGTCAGGTGATTGTAGTCACAATTTCCTTTTAGGAGACTTTCATCGAAAACTGCCACGAACTCCATCCAGCGGAACCATGTCTTCTGCAGATGATCTAGATGAAAGAGAACCACCTTCCCCCTCAGAAGCTGGTATTGCTCTCACCTGAATCAAGTTCCCACTAAACCCTTTGAGCCAGCAACACTGCATGATATTAGGAAAATAGTATAATTTAAAGAATTACTTTGCTGTGTATTAAAAGACATTATATTGACTTAAATCTATCCCCAAAATTATGTACAAATATGGGTTGATAAGGCACTAGTGAAATGTTAAGAATAAAAGAATAAGTAACAAAACTACTAGATCTAAAATGTATTAGCAGGGTGCAAAAATAGGCTAGTTAGTTTGATCTTTTATAAACCCCATAGAGTGACTTAACTGTTAAAAGTGTTGCAATGCATGAGAAACTCTGAAAAAGTCTCTTTAAAAGAAATAGTGCACGAGAAGTTAGGCAGGAAAATTAAATAAATATGTTCTTGAGGACAAGGAAAATAATGGATGTTAACAGATATGAGAGAAATCAGTTACCTTAAGGACCTGAATTAGACTCATATAAATTAGTTTTGTACATTGAGAACTCCTTATACCTGTTTGGGCATCATTTACTAGAATAATATGGAACATCTGACCTCAGGTAGGATACTACTGGAAAACTAGCTAGTATTTCTTTAATTTTATGATGAATTCTGAGTAAGAGTAACTTTATCTTTAATGCAAATAACAGTGACACTTACTGGTCTCATACAGCTAGTTTTCTTTGAAGCTTTCATAGGGACATTTTCTAAGAATGTAATACCACCTCTGTAACAGCCTTCCAGGTGCTATAAAGGGTATATTAATAACAGTGTAGATTCGCTGATGTTGAAAACATTATGCCATCCTATTTTAGAAGTATCTTAGTGGTTTTTTGGTGATTTTTTACTTACAGCTCAAACGTGTACTTTGTAAGAGATCTATAAATTAGATGCCTATTTTGCTGTTGCAGACTCAAAATAATAGCTTCCTGTGACATATGATACAAAGTCTAAAGATTTTTCAGAATTTAGCATCATGTGTTATAATTGTTATGTCATCTTGCAATTCTTATACCAATTTATTTCTGTTGCAAGGACCCAATTCCCTTGGAACATTTAAGAAAACATTGATGTCAAAGGCAGCTCTCACTCACAAGTTTCGAAAATTGAGGTCCCCCACAAAATGTAGGGATTGTGAAGGCATTGTAGTATTCCAAGGTGTTGAATGTGAAGAGGTAAGACCTTTCTGGAATTCCATTAGCTCTTTCATGCTTTTTGCCTTATACTTTTCTGTTACTAATTTTATTGATTAGGCTCTCTTACATGAATATTTTTAATAAATTGAACCACAGTGTAGTTTTGTAATTCATTTAGCGATTAAGTATAGTTCAGACACCACAAGTAATACCTTTTAAAATAATTTTTGTTGAGTTACCATTCTACCTATAGTTTGCTCAGTTGTTCATAGTTTTGAGGTAAATGAACCATTTTTTAACTGTCATTTTCTTGTAGTGTCTCCTTGTTTGTCACCGTAAGTGTTTGGAAAACTTAGTCATCATTTGTGGTCATCAGAAACTTCCAGGGAAAATACACTTATTTGGAGCAGAATTCATACAAGTTGCAAAAAAGGAACCAGATGGCATCCCTTTTGTACTCAAAATATGTGCCTCAGAGATTGAAAATAGAGCCTTGTGTTTACAGGTATGTTGTAACTTTTAAAATTAAGTTTAAAAATATAAATGCCCGTGTGATTTGTTCTAATGATGAGCCTTTAAAGGAAAACAGTGCTCTCAATTTTTAACAAGTAAAAGTCTCTTTAAAAAAATTTATTCAGAATAAATAAAATAATAAATAAATAAATAAAATCTGAATTTATTCTGATTTATTTAGAAAATGTTGCCTCATTTGGCCCTAGTTTTTTCCTGAATTATTAATAAAAATTGAAGTAGACTCATCAGATGTATGGAGATGTCTGCATTTAGTCATTTCTTCTAAAGGAGAATTTTGCCAAATTTTTCCATTTTCTTCTCAAGGGAATTTATCGTGTATGTGGAAACAAAATAAAAACTGAAAAACTGTGTCAAGCCTTGGAAAACGGAATGCACTTCGTAGACATTTCAGAATTTAGTTCACACGACATCTGTGATGTCTTGAAATTATACCTTCGACAGGTAAAGTTTTTACCCTTGAAACATACCATTAAAGAAAAAAGAACAGAAATATGATCGGTATTTTACTGGTAACATTTGCTACACAGATATTTTCATTGACATAGACCATATCCATGTGACTCTAATTATTGTTAAAAATCAAAGAGTATATAAAATACATGTATGGTTTAAAGACCAATAATAATAAAAACACTCATTTCCCATCACGTAGCTTTAGGAAGTAGAACATTACCTTACTGAAGGCTCCTGCATGCCCTTCTCCAGTAGTAGCCCTCAACGCCACCTCAGTGGTCTTTTCTAATCATGTTAATACCTCCTTTTCTTAATAGTTTTAATACCTGTTGCATGCTCCTAAACAGTGTCTCATGAAGTTTTAGGTAACTGAGAGGAAAGCATAAATCTAGCTGTGTATTATTCACACTGTTAATGAAGGATTCAGTAGGTTCCACAGTGTCTGAATCATGGTCCAGCTTTACCTTCATTGACATCCTCAGATAGCCATTGTGGGAGGTCAGCGGGCAAGATCATGAAGGCATCTTGGGAACCTGCAGTTCCAACAGATTTGGGGCATCATGCAGGGCTTTTGTATAAGCTGGGTACTGGAGATTCAGCAGGAATATGGTTGGGAGTGGGCTGCTCTGTATTTTCTCTTTCTGTGCTCACTATTGTATCTGAGATTTACAGGAGTAGATCCAAAAGAGAAAACACACATACACGCTCTTCTGTGGGCTGAAACAGTAATCTACCTTAGTGGCTTCAGGCAGCAGCTCCTCATTGAGGGGTTGCAGGAGCATCAGTGCATTGCCATGATGAGCCAAGTATGGAAAAGAGCTGGGGTCAAGTTCCTTGAGTAAAAATGAAGATACAGAGAGCAGAGCAATGATGGTTCTCATGTCCATCTCTGGAGTTCTGTTCTGCATTTGGATCCTTTCTAATATTGTGAATAGCCGTCATCCTGGGATCTCCCTTCTCTCATCTGAGGGAATGCCTGTCTTCTGTGTCATGTCTTCCTGTTTGTGGTTTATGCTCCTGTTTTGGTTATGCCATACTTGATTGAGCAAGGTGGAATAAAAGTAAATTTAGTTATTTGAAAATGTCTTTATTCTGCCTCTTGAACAAGATGGGAAAGTGGATAGTGTGGTAGGTTATCGTATTCTAGACTGGAAATTATTTTTCTTCAGAATTTTGAAGGCATTTTTTTATTGTTTTCTTTGAAGTGTGAAATCTTTCTCATTTCTGATTCTTTGTATAAAGCCTATTGTTTGTTCTCTGAAAGCAAATCTCCCCATTGTGTTAAAGTTTCACAGTGTATGCCTTGATGTGGATGTATACTCATCTGTCACTTCAGGTACTCCTCGGGCTCTGTTCTCCTTGGCCTTTTGTTCTTAGGACTTTTACTTTGTTGTCATTTCCTCCTATTTTCTGTTTTTTACTTCTGGAAATGTGCTTACTGGACAGCTTGTACTTGTTCTCTAGTTCCTTCATCTTTTCTCTATTATTTTTTTGTTGTTGTTTTTGTTTTCTTTTAACACTTTTTTTTTTTAAGATTTTATTTATTTATTTGACAGAGAGAAATCACAAGTAGTCGAAGAGGCAGGCAGAGAGAGAGAGGGGGGAAGCAGGCTCCCCGCTAAGCAGAGAGCCTGACACGGGACTCGATCCCAGGACCCTGAGATCATGACCTGAGCCGAAGGCAGCAGCCTAACCCACTGAGCCACCCAGGCACCCCTTCTTTTAACACTTTTTAAGAGATTTCCTTGGTTGGTCTTGTTTTGTTCGTTTGGTATGGTTGGTTGGTTGGTTGGTTGGTTTGTTTGTTTGTTTGTTTTTTGACAGAGACAAACAGTGAGAGAGGAAACAGAAGCAGGGGGAGTGGGAGAGGGAGAAGCAGGATTCCTATGGAGCAGGGAGCCCCATGCAGGGCTTGATCCCAGGACCCTGGGATCATGACCTGAGCCAAAGGCAGAGGTCATGACTGACTTAATGACCACTGAACCACACAGGCACCCCAGGTTTTGTTTTTTTTTTTTTTTTTTTTAAGTAGGCTTCATGCCCAGCATGGGACCCAGTGTGAGGCTCAGACCCACAACCCCCAAATCAAGACCTGAGCTGAAACCAACAGTCAGAGGGCTTAACTGACTGAGCCACCCAGGTGCCCTAAGATTTCTTCAGTTTTATCTTATACACCTACTATAATCTATTTCATTTCTGAGATATTTTAATTTCTAAGAAATTGGTTCTCTGTTCCTTATACAGCATCCTTTTTAATGAATGTAGTATCTTATCTATATGAGATATTCATAGCTTTTTTTCTACAAAGAATTCTTTGCTTAGCCTCTAGTGCTTTTCAATAGGAATATAATGTGAGCCTTATATATAATACTAAATTTTCTAGGAGCCACATAAAAAGAAATGGTGAAGTTAATTTTAATATGTAACATACTGAAATATCATCTGAATGCTTAATCAGTATTTTTCAATTTTTAGTGAAATTTTTTTTGTTTTTCTTTGAAATGAAGGGTTATTGAGTCTTTGAAATCTGGTGTGTATTTTGCATTTAGAGCATATGTCAATTTGGAATAGCGACATTTCCAGTGTTCATTGGCCTTAGGTGGCTAATGATTACCATACTGCCAACACAGTTCTAGATCTTCAGCTCGTTTTGTTTCTGCTTATTTTTATTTCAGTCTTTCATGATTATCTGCTTAAAATGAAAGAATTGGAATTGAAGTCTCTTTGGAAGGTTTTGAATACGTACAGGCTTTAAACATTTTAAGCTCTAGTGTGATCTAGGAGGACTATTTGGGAAACACCAGTTGTCTGTATCTCTAGGTCTCTACTCTTAGGCTTGGCTGATACCCCAGAGAAAGGTCTTTCCCTGCTGTAGGTGTGGTGCCAGAACTCTGGGAGCCACCTTGGGTAAGAAAGCTCCAGAATCTCTGCTGTAGCAGGCAGACAGTCACTAAATCCCTATTTTTAGATAGTTGTACAGCTGTTGTTTGTGCTTGACATTGGCCATCCAGAGGCCCTCTCTTTTACACTGTCCAAAGATGAAATCCCCACACTGCTGGGGAAAATGCTGTTTAGAAACATGGAGTGGAGACAAGGATCTGGAGATCTAATACTTCTTAAATAGCCTACTCTCCTCCAGGATCAGAGTACCTCATGCTAATAGTCTGTGGGTCTCCTATAAATTGTATTGGTTCTCATTTTGGAATTTTAGCTTTCTCAGGACTGCTAAGCCATTACTTATTTATCTGCTCCTCAGTGGTTAAATGTTGCTTTTATCTCCTTTCCTATTCTCCTAGTCTTTGTGGACTTAACTATTTCAGTGGGGTTGCCAGAGGGAAAGAAACTAGGTACAAATGTTGGATCAGCCATGTTAGCCCAAGAAACTTGATTTCTTTCACATTTTGCAGAATTCTCAGCTGAGAGATGGAGACAAAGTACCTCTGAATGACTGTTAATCTCACAATGAGTCATTTTGTCTCTTTTGGCCAGTCAGGGAGGGGAAATAAATGGGGTCTAATACTAATCCATCTCAAGAATGCTATGGGACCAACATTTTATTGTGGGGAGCCATGCTCAATTTTTGTAGTATTAGAGAGTAGCCTTCATTTTACTCATATTTGGGAAATCTAAAGCCTCAAGAGGTTGAGTGAGCTCCTTCAGATCCTAGAATAATAGAGGTAGAAATTAATCTCAAGGCTTCCCCTCTCTGGGACCAGCAGGAGAAACTGGAGAAATGGGTGCCTACCTCACCACAGGTAGTATAGGACACCTGCTAGCCAGATACGGGCTATTTCCATCGCTGAGAGGTGGAAATACTGAAATCGCTTGTGCCAGTAGAGGGGTCAAGGTGGTATGTCCCTTCATAGTTTGAGAGAGAAACATTTTCTTTAACCTATTTATGGCAATTCAAGTTGTATTTGAAAATTAGGTAAGTAAAACATTGGCAATGTCTTTCTTCTAAGCCATACTATCTTATGCTAATCTTCAGTCTGGTCAAAGTAAAACAAAAGGACCCAATAGTATTTTGTTCTCTGTCTACCCTATGCCAATAAAATTCAGAATATAAGCTTTTTCTAATTAATATGACTGGCTTGTTTTAATAAAACAGTTGAAGATCATGCTAACTTTGGGACAATGATTAATGTACTTGGTATAGGATATATAGCAAAGTTTTAAAATCCCTCATGCAGCTTTTGATTTTAGAATGTTTTACTGATTTTCAGTTAACTCACTTTTAATACAGATAAAATTTTTGGTGGTGATGTCAGATTCACTTAATAGATAACATCACTGACAAACATAAATCTATTTCTAAAAGTAGATTGATTTTAAGTCCCTTCTAATCTGAAGGGACATACTAAATCCATCAGTAGCTATTCAGTAAATTATTAAAAGGGGAAAAGTGGACAGAATGATATTCCTAATGTGATTTTATTTCTTTAGCTCCCAGAACCATTCATTTTATTCCGATTGTACAAGGAATTTATAGACCTTGCAAAAGAGATCCAACATGTAAATGAAGAACAAGAGTCAAAAAAGGATAACCCTGAGGACAAAAAATGGCCGAGTACATGTATAGAAATAAACAGAATTCTTATAAAAAGCAAAGACCTTCTAAGACAACTGCCAGTGTCAAATTTTAACAGTCTTCATTATCTCATAGTTCATCTTAAGCGGTAAGAATTTTATATAAGGCGAGCGTTCATTAGTGGGTAGACAATTGATCGGGTTTTTGTTTGGCTTTTTTGGTTTTGTTTAAATTGTGGTAAAATACACATAACATAAATTAACCATCTTAACCACTTTTATTATTTTTTAAAGATTTATTTAAGTACATGGGTAAGGGGAAAGAGGAGAGAGAATTCCAAGCAGACACCGTGTTGAGCATGGAGCCTGATGTGGGGTTCAGTCCCATGACCCTGAAATCACGACCTGAGCTAAAACCAAGAGTTGCTTAACCAATTACGCCACCCATGACCCCCATCTTAACCACTTTTAAGTGTACAGTTCAGTAGTATTAAGTACATTCATATTGTTGTGATGTTTTTAAATGAATGTTGTGATGTTTTAAAATGAATGTTTTACTTCTCATATGTGTTAGGGAAAGGGAGGCATTGAATAGATATTCTTAGAGCTAACACCTTTGCCTCAGATGCCTTCTGTGTCCTGCGCTCTGGCTAAGGAAATAAGGATGCAGATATTAGGTCTCTGTCACCTGTTGTGCTGTTCCTCTTGACAGCAGATCTGCAGACCAGCGCAGCACAGACCATTCCTGTTCTAACAGGGCTGGCACAGTGTGCAGAGAACAGTGAGGGGATTGAGGGGCCGGAATCAGAGAAGCTAGTCCTGAGCCAGACTGGAAGAACTGGGTGGTGGTTTGGTGACAAAGACTGTGCAAAACAGCATTCTGGGTAGAGGGTAACAGACACAGGCGCACAAGATAATGTTGCTCTTGAGAAGCATAGGTAGTTTGGCGAGGGGGACGTAGCAAGCAGTAGCTTGAAGTGAGCTAGGCCAAGGCCCGATAAAGAAAGTCCTACATACCTGCCAGACGAGTTGACTCTTCTTCTGTACCCACTAAAGAATCCGGAGCCAGGAATGTAACGTGTTTAGATTTGTTAGATCTTTCTGGGAGCAGTATGGAGAATGGGATGGAGGGGGTCCTTAACTGCTATTCAGAAATTCTTGGGTAGTTATAGAAATAAAAGGTATAGAGAGCTTGAAATAAGGCCAGAGCGTTGGTAGTGGCAATTGAGCAGAAAGATATTTAGGAGACAGAATCAGCTTGGCTTGAAGACCAGCTGTGGCCAATGAGAGAGCAACCTACGATGACGGTTAAGTTTCCAGCACAAGGGCCCTAGGAGGATGTGCTGTATACTGCAGCTCTTCGTTTTTGATTTTGCTTTTCTACTGGTCAAACTTTAGTAGTTCCTCTACTTGCTTGAATGTTATCCTAATATTCTGAAACCCAATTCAGTGTGTTGTCAGTAACTAATCAGATAAATATATCCTTTTTTAGACGTCTGCTGCCCGTTTTTCCTCCACCCTTCCCAGTCCATAGTAAACTACCAGCAAGGAAATCTAATAGGCAAATCTCATACAGCTTCATGTGTTCTACTTCACAGAGTCGTAGATCATGCAGAAGAAAACAAAATGAACTCCAAAAACTTGGGGGTGATATTCGGACCTAGTCTTATTAGGCCAAGGCCCACAACTGCTCCTGTCACCATCTCCTCTCTCGCCGAATACTCAAACCAAGCCCGGTTGGTGGAATTCCTCATCACTTACTCACAGAAGATCTTCGATGGATCCCTGCAGCCACAAGAGGTGGTCGTGTATAGTACAGGTGGTGGTGTACCTCATGTTGATCAAGGTTGCCTTCCAAAGCCTCTTTTATCACCAGAGGAAAGAGACCCAGAACATTCTATGAAGACACTGTTTTTCTCTTCAAAGGAGGTGAGTTTTGACCTTTATGGAATTGTGGTAGAACTCTATAATGTTTATTAGTTATTAATAAGATTAAAGTTAAAAATTTTTGAGATGTGTTTTACTTCTTAAAATTCAAGAATTCTCTTCTATCAACAGGATATGCACACTGTGGATAGTGAGACCAAAATTTTTGAGCCAGCTACATCATTTGAGGAATCAGAACGGAAGCAAAATGCATTAGAAAAATGTGATACGTTTCTCATTGGTGAGTGGCCATGTAAAATTCATGTTTGCTAACTTCAAGCTGTGCCGACAGACCTTGTCTAACAGCTACAGTGAGTGAAATTGAGAGAAATCAGGGAAAGAAGCATCATTAGTAAATGAAAAAGTTGCTGTTCACTATACCTTACTTTTTTTTTTAAGATTTTATTTATTTATTTGACAGATAGAGATCACAAGTAGGCAGAGAGGCAGGCAGAGAGAGAGAGAGAGAGCACGAAGCAGGCTCCCCACTGACCAGGGAGCACAATGTGGGGCTCGATCCCAGGACCCTGGATCATGACCTGAGCCAAAGGCAGAGGCTTTAACCCACTGAGCCATCCAGGCACCCCATTATACCTTACATTTAAATGAATATCATTCTTTACAATAATCGTTCTTATAAAAAGACATCTTGGGGCTCAAAAATTTCATTTTTGCCATCAGTTAAAGTCAAGGAAGAAATGTGTTGAGCCATATGAAAGTCAAGGCAGAAATGTATTGAGCTGTATGAATTATCATAAAATCTGTTACTATGAATCATTGTATTGACCTAACTGCTCATAATAAGTCAACTAGACTCCTCAAAATTAAAACATTTAGACTCCTAAAACTCCTAAAATTTTTTCAAATGCTTTTACTTGTCACCTTTCACACATTAAGCACAAATACATATATTTTATTCACCGTATGATCATTTTAGTTGTAGTGATTAGTAGCTATCATGCTGGCAAAAAGACTTCCGTTTGTTACTATAATCCTGTATATCTTTAGAACTAAATTCCAGTTATTTTTAAAATGTAGAGATACATGTTAAATTTGATGTGTGATCCTATGTCAGTGATCGTAGCCTGACAGGATCCAAAAAGTAAGGGATCTGACTTTCACTTAAGCATCCTCCTGCTTTGTGCTAAGCACTGTGCTTATTGTTTGATTCCATTTATCTGATTTGATCTTCATAACAGTTTTGTGCTAAAAGGTCAGTAGTATCAGCCCCATTTGATTCATCACCAAATACTCTGAGAGAGGCTAAATAATGTCAGAGGTCATGCCACTAGTAAATTGTTCAGTTAGTATTTGAACTTAAATATGTACTTACTTTACTAACATGATCGATTATTTATTATCATGACCAATTAGGAAGAGTAATTATAATAAATGTCATTTTTTGAGAGCCTATCATATATTAGATCAATTCTGAGCACTTTTCATGAATCCTCATCATCATGAGGGCCACACATCATCATAGATACAATCATGATCTTTTCATGCAGATACTTAGGGCCAGTGACATTGCCTTGCCCAGCACCAAAGCAGTAGAGCTGAGCTCAGCCCGCCAGTTGGGCTCAAGAGTCTGCACTCTGACCCATTACGCTCTTAAGTCTATCCCTGGGAACTTTAAGAATTGTACTTCGACTCAGGTCATGATCCCCGGTTCCTGGGCTCAAGTTCTGATCAGTCTCCACAGGGGGTCTGCTTCTCCCTCTTCCCCTCCTCCCACTTGCCCTCTCAATCTTTCTCTCTCAAATAATAAAGAAAATCTTTTTTAAAAATGCTTTAAAAAAAAGTGTACTTTGGTTGGTGACTGTGACCCTACCACCAGCAGTCAGTTCCTTTAGAGTGGTCCATAGAAGGGCCTGGGAAGGTCCCTGGAAGGCAAAGCAAGAGCACGGTGCTCTGGAAGCCCAGAGGAGAGAGGTCACTAGTGTCAGGTAAGGAAGGTCAGATAACATGAAGACTGACAGCTGATTCTGATGGCCTCCGGCCTGCAAACCTCTGCCTCAGAGATGTGGGAAAAGGACCTGGCTACAGGGAAAGGGGTCACATGCTGTGCTCGGGGCAGCTGAAGTTCAAAGCCAGAATGGTGCTCAGACACAGACTTGTTGGATGTTTTCCAGCGGGAAAGGGCAGCATGAGCAGAGGGCTGGCATTTAACACAACAAGGAATTTTTTAGGGGAGACGCTACAAAAAGGGACCAGGTTGGAAGGAGCTGAGGGTTCTAGTTTGAAAAAGCATGGCCCGTGGGTCCAGACTTGAAGGAAAGAGAAGAAAGGAAGCCAGGGAGGAAACAACCAATGAGGAGAATGGTGTTTTTTACTTAAAACTGAACTCTTCAACCTGAATTGGACAGGATGAATGTTAGAGCGTACTGATGAGTTGATCAGATAAGGACGCATATGAAGCATTTAATGGGCTATATTCTCACTGTGGGTTGGATGTAACTAGAAATAGCAGATTGAGTGAGTTGGCAAAAGCCTTTGGATTCAGGACACACCTGCATTTGCTTGGTGTGTAAATTAGTGTAGCTTTTCTGAGGTCGATTAATACCAATACCTACTGAAACTGTGACACTCCGTTCATCTCACAAATATTTGCATGGAGCACATTAAGAGAAAAAACTTACTTCAGCAGTTGTTGTTTTTTGTTTGTTTTATTTTACTAATCTGCAGTGGCTTTTGTAGCTGTTTATTATATTGATTTAAATAAATGTAAAATTCTAACATTTTTATTTCAAGTACACCTTTAATATGAGTATTTAACTTCTCTGCATAGATAGCTGAGAGTGGTTAACAAGAGTCTTATATGTTTTTCCAATTTACTCTGTAAGACTCTTGTTAACCACATGTCATAAAGTTTGATTTTTAAATAAATCTTTTCCTTTTTTAGACAACAAAGTGGGTCTGCTTGTAAACCAAGAGCTTGAGTCAGCATCACAAAAGATGGAAGATGTCTGTAAAACTTCCAAGCCACTTACTTTGAAATCAGAAAGGGAAACAAACAGTGTTGAAAGGCATGCTCCACGGACCAAAGTTAGACCCGCAAGTTTGCCTGTAGATAGACTACTACTTCTTGCAAGCCCTCCTAATGAGAGAACTGTCAGAAATATGGGAAATGTAAATTCAGACAAGTTTTGCAAGAATCCTACCTTTGATGGAGTTAGTAGGAAGGATATTCCTACTATTGTCTGTTCCAAATTGGACGGTTTTGACCAGCAAACTCTACAAAAAACTCGGGAGAGACAGTATGAACAAAATGGCCTCAGTGCAAAGACTGCAGCGGGAATGGGAACTGTGAGCGTCAGGATCGGTGGGGACCAGCCAGACAGCGCCCCCTGGCCCAGTAAGCCATACACAGAACCAGTCAGGTCAGTGAGACAGGTGTCAGAGAGACGGTCCTCTGACGCCTGCCCTCCTGCGGCTGTCAGAGCACCCCGAACGCTGCAGCCCCAACACTGGACCACGTTTTACAAACCACGTGCTCCCACCAGCAGCCTGCGAGGGGATGAGGAGAGGCTCGCAACCCCCTCCCCAGCACTGCCTCCCAGCACAGTCCCCACCCCCCAGGGACCCCTGCTAAAAACAGTCCCAGCCTCCGACAAGGCACCTGCTGCCTCCACGCAGTCCACCAGCAAGCCGGGAGAGAACTCTGAGGAGCGGGACTTGCCGGAAGTGCCTCCCGCGTGTCAGAGACCGAGACTAAAACGAATGCAACAGTTTGAAGACCTGGAAGACGAAATCCCACAGTTTGTGTAGGGTTGTCAGAATCCAGCTTTTCTTTGTTGTTGTTTTATTTTGTGGTATTGTGTTTGTTTTGTGAAAGAAACTTCTGACAGGGCCCCTTCTTTACAGTATTGCCACATCATGGGTTTTGCTTTTTGTCCTTGTATCGTGTTATACTGCGTTGGTCATATTGAATGGTAGACTGTTTTGATAGGGCCCCCATCTGCGCCTCACTGGAATTCTCTGTATTTTTAAAGTTGTGAATAAATAGGTGGACTCATGTTTTTTAAAGTTTAGTTGATTTTTCCCATAAAATGGTCCATTTAAATGCATCCCTAATATATGATATAGTTCTCAACTAATAGGTGCAATTGGGGAAAATCTGCTTTATTTTTTGAAGTGAAACTACGTTGCTTATTTATAAAAGGACTATTTCCGAATGCAAGTGCCTGAAAGATCTTTGTCTGGTATGGTTGTTTTGTTCACATGATTTTATAGTGTGCATCTTTGACCTCTCATATGTATGTAACCTTTTATTTTTCAATTGGCAATTCACCTATTAATATTTACACAATGGCCAAAAGGCTTGCAAATTCTGTATTTAATTTCATTTTGATTAATGGCCAGATTTTCCATGTGGTAGTCAGTTGAACTGTACAAAGAAAGTACACTTAAACTTGTTTCTAAATTACATAGTTCAGTTTTGTCTTATTCGGATTTAGATGGTTTTAACACATTTTATATCTTTTCACCTCTCGCCTTGTTCTATATAAACTTGTTTTTCAACAGTTCTGAACGTTTTGGTATTTTATACATTGGTCCAAAAATGTTTTAAAATTCAGTGCATTTCCTCTTCATGTTGTCTGGGATTTTTTTTTTTTTTAAACCACTACTTTGGTATAAAATGTTTTTACTTTTAAGTAATTTTATGTACATTTTCTACCTGAATTTTTAGCCATTGACAATGTATGTTTCATCCAAATCATGCAGAGATTTTATTTAAGTTGATTCTAAGTATAATTTGGCAAGCCTCATTGTTTGGAATTTGAGAAAAAGTATAGATTGGATGGATATATTTCATTTATAAAATTCCTAGTTTTTAGAACTAGTGCAGTTCTGTGATTTTCTGGGTTACATCATTTTGCCTAAAACAGGATATAAAAGGGACAAAAAAATTAAAACAGCCTTTTTTTCTATGTGTGAATTCTATTTGTAGCAAATGCTTTTATATGAATATGTTATTCTTGATAAAAATACATATTTTATATATATATTATATATATACATATATGTGCATATATATGTATATATATTAACCTGTTAAATTATTTCAGGTTCTCGTGGCTTCTCTGAAATTGTTGCCTCTTAGGGTGTGAGACTAGATTTAGTCACCATTGGCTTAGTGGTCAATACTTGAACTCATATATCCCTTGACTATAACATGGAATGCATTTTGTGAGAAGTCGCTATATAGCTCTATATGACATTATGAACTAACGAGAAATGAGTAACTCCTTTGTACTAGAGTCTTGTTTTTAGTCCTTATTGTGCAAGATATAAAAGAATTGTATTGCTACAAAAACCTAAAAAGAAAATAAGAGCCAGCATTTATTGAACCTTCTCTTTGTGCCATGAACTTTGCTAAATTCCTACATAAGTTATTTCATTTCGAGTTCACAGCAGCCTATACTACATAGGTAAGTATTTTATTTTACAGTATATTTCTGTATTACAGATAAGGAAACAAAGGCCTGGTTATAATGTGGTTTGGTTCTGCAGGTGTTAACAGTTGGATTCAAGTCTCAAACACAGGGCTGTCCCAATTCTTGATGTTTAGTACTCTTAATGACTGTGTTATTACTAAGTAATATCAGGTAATATTTAAATATTAGAAAATACACCTTTAAAATTTTTTTTATTATGGCAAAATATGCATAACATAAAATTTACCATTTTAACCAGTGTACAGTAGCATTAAGTACCTTCACATTGTTCTACAACCGTGACCACTATCCCATCTCTAGAACTTTCTTATCATCCCACACTGAAACTTTGAAAATGTACTTTTAAACTCCTTCAGTTTTCTTTTAGCGTATTGAGATGACCGAGTCAAAGAATCTGAGGTATAATCAGCTGGCTCTGTGTTAAGCCTCACAAATGAGAATTCCACTTGGGCCTTTCTGTCTTTGGGACTCTCTGACGTCTCATCCAGCATAATCCATCAGTCTATAGGTATTTCTAGTTTCCTGGGACATTGAGCAAGGACCTCCTGAGCAGATGCTGCTGTTTCTAGAGGACACAGAGTGTACATTGCCCTGTTCTACTTAGTAATGCAGTGGCAGTTCTTCACAGGAAGTTGTTTTTTGACACATGGAAAGAATATGAGTGAAGGGAAAGGGCAGTAGTGGGGAGCCTTTTGGAGAGCTGCAAGACCACCAGAAAGGTTTGTGGAAAGCATCTTGTTAAAGTTTGCAAGAAGTCATTTGTGAAGGGTTGATCATGACTTTCTTTGATAGACTTGTTTTACATCCTGAGA
The DNA here is from genome assembly GCF_022355385.1 of Mustela nigripes. Taxonomy (NCBI): domain Eukaryota; kingdom Metazoa; phylum Chordata; class Mammalia; order Carnivora; family Mustelidae; genus Mustela; species Mustela nigripes. The sequence goes on along the minus strand of NC_081570.1, from coordinate 80,100,252 downwards.
ACTTAATTAACATCCACGAATATTTAAAATCACTTCTAGTGCACTTCAGGCAATGTATTTCTTTTGATACAGAGATGAAGAAGAGATGATGCCTGTGAAGGACTTGTCCAGAGATTTCAGAAACCAGTGAAGTCATATCTCCCTTCTTTGGGTGATCTAATTTAAAGATGGTACTATAGCTACATTATTCCCAGCTAAGCTCATATTACTTACTGTATTTGTATATATAAAAATCTCTTTAAATGACAGCCATGTATATTTTCATGGCACACCATCGTCAATTAGTTCTCTGGACTTTTCTTTTCTAGAAGCAGGAAATTGTTTTGATGTGCTGATATGATTATATATGTAGACAAGTCAGTAATATCTGGAGTTTAGCAAAGTTGCTACATTCACAATTATGCAAAAGTCAGTTGTCTTCCTGTATATCATCAACTAATAAGAAATGAAAGTTTTTAGAAAGATCTCAACATAAATTTGAAAGACCTGAGAATAAATCTAACAAAATATATACAAGATCTTCATGGAGACACTTTTAGACTATATCAAGAAGCATTTAAGGAGATTTTGGAAAAAATGGAGTCCTCTATGATGTGCGTGGATGGGAAGCCTCAATATTGTAAAGATGTTCATTTACCTTCCATTTATTTATCAATTCAGTGTAGTCTCATCCAATATTGAACCAGTTTTGAACTATTTGAATTTGAAAATTCCATACATGATTTCCTCATTACCCCTAAATACTTGAATGATGTCTCCCTAAAACAAGGACCATTCCTTCATAGCCACAGTAGAACAATCAAAATCAGGAGATGAACAGTGATGTAGATCATCTAATTGCAGACAGCATTCAAATTTGCTGATTGCCCCAATACTGTTCTTCTCTGCCCAGCATCCCTTCCTGTGCAAGATCAGATGGTGCATTTAGTTGTCCTGTCTCTTCTGTCCTTTGATCTGGAGCAGTTTTCCCAGTCTTTTCTTTCATGACCTTGATTATCTGAAGAGTATAGGCCAGGTACTTTGTAGTATGTCCCTCAGGGTTTATCTAATGATTAGAAAAAATGATTAGGGTTCCTCGTGATTAGATTCAGTATATGTCTTTTTGTTAAAAATGTCCTATTCTCACTGTATCATACCTGGAGGGGTACACAATGTCACATTGTCCCATTCTTGGTGATGTTAACTTTGATCACTTGGTTAGGACAGTATCTATCAGTTTTCTCTCTTTTAAAATTAGTAAAAAGAGTTTGGTGAGGACAGTCTTTGAGCCTATGTAAATGTCCTGTGTCTCATCCAATTGTCACCAGTTAATTTAAGTCTATTAACACCTGTTACCTGAATCAGTATCACTATTCTGGTTGCCGAATGGTGATGCTAATGCTTTAATTGATATTCTGTGAGGAAGGACAGTCCCTTCTCCATCCACTGTCTACTCATTTGTATCAGTGTGGACTCAGGGATTCCTACTTTATTCAGTAAGTTCCAGTATATGATTGTTACGTACTTTGCTATGGAACTTTTCCCACATTTGGTCTATGGAAGTCTATCCAAGCTTGCTTCTAAGTTTTTTTGTTTTTTTAATTTTTTAATTTTTTATAAACATATATTTTTATCCCCGGGGGTACAGGTCTGTGAATCACAGGTTTACACACTTCACAGCACTCACCAAAGCACATACCCTCCCCAATGTCCATAACCCCACCCTCCTTCTCCCAAACCCCTCGCCCCAGCAACCCTCAGTTTGTTTTGTGAGATTAAGAGTCACTTATGGTTTGTCTCCCTCCCAATCCCATCTTGTTTCATTTATTCTTCTCCTACACACTTAAGCCCCCATGTTGCATCACCACTTCCTCATATCAGGGAGATCATATGATAGTTGTCTTTCTCTGCTTGACTTATTTCACTAAGCATGATACGCTCTAGTTCCATCCATGCTTCTAAGTTCTTTTGATTTTTTTTAGCTCTTCCTTATTTTTTAAAGCAGATGAAGGTATCCCAAGCTTATCTTGTGCTTTTTGCAAGAAATCTTGGTTCCTTTAAATGGAAAATAGTATAGGGGTAACTGGGTGACTCAGGTTAAGTGTCTGCTTTCGGCTCAGGTGATGGTCCTGGAGTCCTGGGATCAAGCCCCACGTAATGTTCCTTGCTCAGGGGGGAGCCTGCTTCTCCCTCTGCCCCCTGCCCCTTGCTTGTGCTTTCTCTCCCTATCTCTCTCAAATAAATACAGTCTTTAAAATGAATGAATAACGAATGAATGAGTGAATGAATGAATGAATGTAAAATAGTATATGAAAACAACACCTGAGACATGCTCATTGCTACTGGAAAGTTCATTATTGACATGAACAATAAAAGCCTTATTGGTGGACAGATCAAAAAAGTACATGCCTGGGGCACCTGGGTGACCCAGACGGTTAAGTGTCTGCCTTAGGCTCAGGTCATGATCCCACGGTCCTGGGATTGAGCTCCATGTCAGGCTCCCTGCTCGATAGGGAGTCTTCTCTCCCCTCCTTCTCTGCCCTTCCCCCTTGTTTGTTCTCTCCCCCCAAAACCCAAATAAAAGTTTTAGGGAAAAAAAAAAGTGTGTACACATAGAGATGTATAGCTTTATAAATTTTTTTGAAGATTTTTATTTATTTGGCAGAGAGAGATCACAAGTAGGCAGAGAGAGAGGGGGAAGCAGGCTCCTTGCTGAGCAGAGAGCCCGAAGCAGGTCTCTATTCCAGGACCCTGAGATCATGACCTGAGCGGAAGGCAGAGGCTTAATCCACTAAGCCACGCAGGTGCCCCGCTATATAAGTTTCAAACGCTGAGTTCACATTGGCATCCTCAATTCCAATTCAGTACTTCAGGATTTAATCCAGTATTTTCCCTTTCCATATTTATAACTCCTCTCTCTCTTCTCTCTCTTTCTCTTTCTCTCTCTCTCTCTCTCTCTCTCTGAGAAATCTGGCTCCCCTAATCCTGAATATATTATTTGCTTACTTTTTCTATACGTTCCAACCTCCTGACAATGCCAGCAGCTGCATTGGCCCACCTAGCTCCAAATATGTCAAATAAGTAAGTCACCCCTGCACTATCCTGACCACACTACTCCCTCATATGCTGACTGAAACCCTAGCTTTCAACTAAAACCAGGACCAAGCCAGCTAAAAACTTTGACCCCTGTGATGTCAACCCTGACCCCACCATTCGACCCTAGGCCCTCGTCATCAGATGAATCCCCCACCCCAACCAGAGAGGAGAGAAAGAACAAATTCATGATATTTTGATAATGAGCAACCATTAAATAGTCATTAAATTCACTAGGAAATTTTGCAAATGAATGGTTAAACATATTTATCAAAAGTGATGGATATATTTATGAAATGTATAGGAAGTTTTAAATAATACCCCTTTTTGTCTCAGCTGTAATACTTGTAATTTTTAAATATTAATACTTTGTGTAATAAAAGTCATTATGTTTTTTAATGTCTTTACAACCAGTTTAATTGCCCTATTAAACATAAAATTAACATGCTTTTCAGAAAGCAGAGTGAACGAGACTATTTGTCCATGTTTCTGAATTAAAAATGTGAATAGGCCAGGGAGCTTTTTCACTGTTTCGGGAGTGCTGATTGGTAAGTGAATGTGGCTCAGGACATAGAGCAAGTATGGGAAGATCTTATTTACAGTTGTAGGCACTGAGCCGGGCCCATTATAGTTGTTCACTGTTACATTAGTTATCTGTATCATTTCATTTTACACCAGGAATTTCCTTTCTGAGGTCTACTTCCACGAGTTAAAAACTTTTCTGCATCCAGCTATCTTATTCAAAGTTGCCAATGAAATCAGTCAATACTGGGATTCAGCACAGGAGAAAGCAGGGCATCTGTGAACTTTCCATCTACAAGTGCAGATACAGATCAAACTCAGATTCACTGGGAGTTTTAAATAACTTTTGTTTTAAATTGGATCATAAATGCAGAGGTGTGTCAATATATGTGTTTTGTTTAAAAAATAACTATAATGAACTCCCATTAACCCCCAGATCCCTTCACAGAATTTAGGGAACCACCAGAGCATGCCTTCCTAATCACACCTCTCCCCTTCAATACACACACCCACCCTGGTGTATCTGTTTTGAATTCTTTTTTTTTTTTTCTTTTAAGATGTTTTTTAAGGATTTTATTTATTAGAGAAAATGAGCGGGGAAGAGGGGCAGAGGAGGAAGGAGAAGCAGACTGCCTGTTGAACAGTGAGCTCAAGGCAGAGCTGGATCCCGGGACCCAGAGATCATGACTTGAGCCAAAGTCAAATGTTTAACCGCCTGAGCCACCCAGGTGCCCCTCTGTCTTCAATTTCCTGACTCAAAAAAATTGCTATGTATGATTTAATTTTGACTGTCTCTTTAACCTTTTAAAAGTGGTCTCTTTGATTCCTTCATGGCTCACTTCTTGCATTCATCATCTTTTTAAGATTAATCCATGTAAATGTTTATAGTGGCAAACATTTTTCCTTTTTTTTCTTCTTTATAACTACTATAAAGTATTCCTGTGATAAATTTACCAAGGCGAGTATTCTTAACTGCCTTTTTCAGATGAACAGATAGACTTCAAAGAAATTAAATAATTTACTATATGTTACAGAGCTAGTAAGAAAGAGTGCTAAGACTTGAACCCAGATGTTTTTATTATAAATTCTGTCATTTCTAAATTATTTTTTCCTCATACTTTAAGCCAGACGCTGTCATAAATAGTATATTTTCAGGCTATAGTTTTTCTTGCTGTTGCTAGGATACTAAAGTTTTGGGTTGTATTCCAACTCCAAGGTCATTTTTAGTGTACATGCGCATTAAAATTTTTTCATTTCATTAAAGCCATTGCATCTAAAATTGCTGAAGATTTTCTGGGTTGCAGTAAGTTTTGTAGTTTTAACTTCAGAGGAGAACAGAGCAGATGATGAAATAAACAAATAACTCTACCCCTGCACGCTCAATTCCAAAAGAATAGTTTGGAAAACTGTGCTATAATGGAGAGCTATTTGAGGAATTTAAGCATATAGAGAATATAGTGTGCACGAGATCTCCCAGCATGGTAATCAGGAAAAGAGTCAGCATTCCAGGTGAGAAATAGGCCCTCAATTAAGCCACTGACCTAATTCCGATTTATTTTTAGGAACATAATTGACAGGGATTAGTGAACCATTGTGAATGTGGAATTGGTGAAGGTTGAGGGTGGAGTTGGCAGGGTAGAGAAGGTGGTGCTTAACCTGGAAGCTGGGCACATAACAGTTTTCTTCAGATATTATAAATGAAAATAAAGGATTTAAGTTAAATATCTTACTTGCTCCTTCAGGCAGAATACAGTCCCATGACAGAGAGTAAAACGGAGGCAGATTTTGTTTCAGTACTCTCTAAGGAAGCCCTTTATGATTAAAATTGTTTATAAATGGAATGCATGATCTTGTGATTTGGTGAATTCCTCAAAACTGGGAAAGTGTTTAAGGCAAAAACTGACCTCCTACAAGGATTATTATTAGGGAAGAAGTTGGGCTAGATGGATCTGTAAAGCCTTCAAGCTCTGATCATAATTCTGTGGCCTTGAATTTAAAGTGAAGGAGCAGTTTCTGGGTGCTGCAAATCCTGTCATCATTGCAGTAAGCAATTTTAGTATCTGTTATCAATGTAGGCAAGGAAGCATTTATACCTTATCAGAGACATCATTAAAGACCCCTTTAAAATGCTGGGGTGGGAGTGAATGTCAACCCAAAGTTCTATGTAGAGTAAAAATATCCTCTATAAATACAGGTGAAATGTGCATGTTTTTACAAACAACGAAGAATTAGTTAATAGCAGGACTGCATTAACCCAAATTCTGTACAGAGGTTTTTAAGCAGAAGGAAACAGATCCCAAATAGAAACACAGATATGTAGCAAAGAATGAAGACCTTTACAAAAAAGTAAATATAAGTGAATATTGACTGTTAGAAACAATACCAGTAATGTGAACTTTAAGATGTATGTAGAGGGGCACCTGGGTGGCTCAGTCAGTTAAGTGGCTGCCTTTGGCTCAGGTCAGGATCCAGAGGTCCCTGCTTTGCTTAGCGGGGAGTCTGCTTTTCCTTTGCCCTTTGCCCCCTCCCATTCATGTTCTCTCTCTCTTTCAAATAAATAAAATCTTTTTAAAAAATTTAGAGTCAGAATACATGAGAACAATATTGGAAAAGGTGAAAAACTCGAAAGTACAAAGTTCTAGTATCATCAAGGAAGTGGTAAATACAATAATTCGTATTAAATTTAACCCAGGTATGTGTTGTAATATCAAAAAGAGTATATGAAGGGGCACCTGGGTGGTTCAGTGAGTTAAGCCTCTGCCTTCGGCTCAGGTCATGATCTCAGGGTCCTGGGATCGAGCCCCACACCGGGCTCTCTGCTCAGGGAGCCTGCTTCCCCCTCTCTCTCTACCTGCCTCTCTGCCTACTTGTGATCTCTCTCTATCAAATAAATAAATAAAATCTTTAAAAAAGAAAAAAAAGTACATGAAAAGAAGGAAATTAAATATTTGAATACTCCAAAAGAAGAGAAGACAAAAAGATAAGGAAAATCAAAGAGTGGGTCAAACAGAAAAGTAGATATCAAATCACCCAAATCACTAATTACAGTAAATGAAAATGGATCAGATACTTCAAGTAATATGCTAATGTCAGACTGGGGAAGAAAATAAAACCCACGTATGTCTGATTTGCAAGAGGTACATCTTAAGTACAGGTGCACCGAAAGTACAAGGATGGCAAAAGCTAAAACCTGCAAGCCCTAGTGAAAAGACTGGTCTAGCCGGACGAGTGTCGGAGGAAGCAGACTGAAGTCAAGAAACATTACTGGAGATGAGGGATATTCTGAAATGGTAAGTCAGTTTACAAGGAAGATTTCGCAGTCAAAACAACACTGTTTCAAATGGAGAAGGCAAATGTAGACAACTGAAAAGAGGACAATCCACAATCGTAGGGGCTACTTTAATACACCTCTGAACAGACAGACAAAAAAGTAGTAAAAATATAGATCTGGAGAACACAGTTAACAAACTTGACCTAACTGATACATAGAGAATGCTGTCAACAGTGACAGAATTCACATTTCACTTAAGCCCATATTTAAGATTTACCAAAACAGACCATAGAGAAAGCCCCAGAAACATTTTCGAGGCTTGAAATAATTCGAAATATGCTCTGACTTCCGGGAAATTATGCAAGAAATCAGTAACAAAAGATCACTAGAAAATCCTCAAATGTCTGCAATTTAAACAGAATACACTTCTATGTAATCCATGGACTACTAATCCATCTACTAATTCATGGACTGAACAAAACATAACAGGCATTAGAAAATATTTTAAGCTGAATGATAATGAAGACGTGTCATATCAAAAATTGTTGGCTGCAGCTGCTGATACAATGCTTGGAGAGAAATTTATAGCCTTAATTATATTTACTATAAAAGTTGAAAAGTTAAAATCATATACACTTCATCTCTAGAAGCAAGAAGAGTAAAAGAATGAGAAAGGAGGAAACAATAAAGATTAGAAATCAGTGAAACAGAAAATGAAGTTAAAGAAAAATAATAAAGCTAAAAGCTGAAAAGTTGGAGAAAACTGACATCCACCCCCCCCCCAGTAAGACATCAATAAGACAGGAGAAAAATCAGGAATGAAAAATATAGTATCATTGGAGACTCTACAGTAAAAAGATTTGATGATATAATGAACACAACATTGATTTGAAAATTTGAATAAGGACAAATTCCTCAAAAAAATTAAACTGACAAATGGAAAATCTAGAGTTTCTTCTGTTGGTGGAAATTGAATCAATTATTAAAAGCCCTTACACAAAGAAAATATAGAACCTTTCCAGTGAGTTCTTTCAAATATTTAAGGAAGAAATTATCTCAATTTTATACAAATGCTTCCAGTAAGTAAAAGAAGGGAATATTTCCGAACTAAGTCCAACCTAACTCTGATACCAAAAACCACACAAGGACATCACAATATATAGGAAGGTGACTTTCAATATATACAAAAGATAATATATCACTACCAAGTGAGGTTAATTCTCCATGTATGTAAGTGTGGTTTAACATTTGAGAAACCAATCAATGTAATTTGCCACATTAGTTTGTTTTTGTTTTTGTTTTAAGATTTTATTTATTTGACAGAGAGAGATCACAAGTAGGCAGAGAGGCAGGCAGAGAGAGAGAGAGGAGGAAGCAGGCTCCCTGCTGAGCAGAGAGTCTGATGCGGGACTCGATCCCAGGACCCCGAGATCATGACCTGAGCCGAAGGCAGCGGCTTAACCCACTGAGCCACCCAGGCGCCCCACATTAGTTTTTATAAAGGGATAAAAATGTAGTTATCGTAACAGATCCAAATTCGATAAAGGATTTGATGAAATTCAATAGCAACTTATGATGAAAACTTTTAGTAAACTGGACTAGAATTTCTATAAACTCATAGAGATATAGCCTACAGCAGACATATCTAATGGTAATATGCTGAAAATTTTGCCCTTGAGAACAGGAATGACACAGGAATTCCTACAATCACGGCTTTCGTTGAACATTATACTAGAGATTCCTGCCATATATAATAAGGCAAGAAAAGGAAATGAAAGGCATAACGACTGAAAAGAAAGACGATAGTCCTTTGCAGAGGATATAATTATGTACATAGAAAATCCAAATGTATTTACTATTAGAATTAGTAGGTAAATTTAACAAACTGCTTACAACCTCACTCGAAATTCACTAATATTTACAAATTGAAACCAAATAGAAAAGGGAATATATGAAACAATATCACTTAAAATAACATTCAGAACATCAAAGAGCTGGGGAACCTAAGAAAAGGTGTATAGAGATGTATATTTCTATACTGAAATACACAAAATCTTTTTATATAAATTAAAGAGCTAAACAAATAAGATATTCCATTTTTGCAGATTGGAAGATTCAAAAATATGAAAATAGTAGTTCTCTCCAAACTGATCTAGACATTCAACCCAGTCTTACTGATTATTGTGAATTTTTTACAAGCGTGCTTTAAGGTACACCAATATAAGTAGTTTCATGATCTCAGCGAGGCAGAGTAGAAGTTTTGAACTTCTCCTCCCATGGCTTCAAAGAGGGTAACGGCCCATAGGTAATAGAACTAGCAAAAGAAGGTAGCTCTTGAACCCATGAGGTGCTTTTTTTGACATTTTTCTTTTTCCTCCACTCTTCCACCAGACTGTTCCAGGCTTGTTTTCTGAGCTACGTTCTTCCCATAGGATCCCAGCACTGCAGAAGGTATATTCTAGAATTGAACCCACCTCAAAGTCCACAGCAGAGTGTGTGTGTGTCTATATGTGTGCCCTATGTATTAAAGAAGTTTTATTCATTTAAATTAAGCCCTTGGGGCACCTGCGTGACTCAGTCGGTTGAGGGTCAGACTCTTGATTTCAGCTCAGGTCATGATCTCAGGGTTGCGAGCCCTGGTCTTGGACGCTGGGTATGAAGCCTGCTTAGGATTCTTCCTTTCCCTCGGCCCCTCCCCCACTCCCTGCTTTCTGTCTCTCATCAATCAATCAATCCCTTGAATTTAAACTTGGAAAAACCTTAACATGTAGCTCTGGGCTTATAGGCTAATAGTCAGCAACTACTTTGAGTCCTACTGTGAATATAGGGCTGTTCAAGGGACCCTCTAGAAATGTAGACCTAAACATTTAATAGAATATTTATAATTAGGTTTATAAAAAACAAAGGTTTTCTAGCTATTGCCAGAAATTAGGACCCTTTCAAAACAAAGGTCTTCTAGCTATTGCCAGAAATTAGGACCCTTTCTAGAGAAAGCCCTAAATTATTTAGGATCCTGTAAGGACTTCATGTGACAAGGACAAAAATCTCCTAGCATGAAGGAGTTGAGTGGGTTGTGTTTGTTGCAAATTCTTTTGGCTACCCATTGAATAAGTCTTTTCTTTCCTCGCTACTTCCCTTTGTCTGAGCTAAATTTAATTTCAAAGGGAATTTTTTTAAAGCCTATAATCTTATTTGGGCTTAGTTATTATCTGAAAGGGCTACTCATAAAATAATGTGCCCAGAGCTATTCAGGGTTGCCCCAATGTTAGTCAACTCTGCCGAAATCACATGGAAGTCATCACTGCCCAAATATTTGCAATATGATATGTAATAATTAAATGTATAGTTTTAAAATATTTTAGACACAATACCTGTTGGCAGTGGGGATGGAGCACTCAGGATACCCTGAAAGGGCTGGGGAGGCCTGACCTGGGAATGGGAAGTGGGGACCACCACAGCCGTCCTCACGTCCTGGAGTGGGAAAGGATTCAAGGACAGCGCTCATCTCCTTCGGGAAGAACGGGGACCAGAGGCTGGGGCTCATGGGCAGGCAGGTTGCTGCTCAAAAATACAAGGAGGCCATCTCACAGTTAGAATAGTTCTAAGGAGAACGTGGCACCCCATGATTTCTCAGTCACTGAGAGCACAATTCAGAGCAAAAACTAGGTGACTGCCAGCCTCGTAAGCATATTTTGAAGAGGAATCTTTTGGGGGGAAAGATGTTGGTTGAAATCATCTGTAAAACCTTTTCTAACTCTCAACCCTAAGCTCATGAAGGCCTTGAGGTAAGTGAGATCTTCCACTTGGATAGCTTGAGTCCTGGCTGTATGCTCTGCACGGAGCAGAGGAACCTCAGGCCCTAGTCAGGCGGCTCAGAGAGTCCCGCAGAGTCCTTTGCTGCCCCAGCCGGTGTCCTGTGCGCTCAACCCCCTGCCAGGGTCCGCATTGCTGCTTCCCGCGCTCCAGTCCTCCTCGCAGCCTGAAAGTGAGGTTACCGTTGCGTTGCTGTGTTTGTTATACGGCTGTACTCATAGATACACAAAAATCTATTTTTAGAATTTTATAATATACATCAGATATTTCTATAAAGGTATTCCATTTTTTCTAAAAGGTTGTCCCTATCCCCCTGTCTTTTTTTCTGTTTTCCTGAGGGCAAGAAGCAAGAATTACTACTCTCATGAGTAAGCAGCTCCATTGTATTGGACAGTAATTATATCTTTATGTTTCAAGGCTTATCATCTTCCCCAAACCCTTTCCTTTCACTGCAGTCCCATGGCACTGTCCCACAGTAACACTGTACTCTGCTCAAATTCAGAGCCTGAACAGAAGCTAGAGGCCCCAGGATTTTGGGGGTACTGATCTAGTAGCAGCATCTGCCTGCACAAACCTTCTATTTATGCCTTACTGCAAGAATAGAAATGAAAGCTACTTTAATGAAGAAGGAACTCAGGAATGAGATCATTAAATATAACTAAACACATATTAAATATAAGGGTCATATATTTCCTGACTAGAATCAGGTACGTAGCCATCGACCCCAAATTCTGGTCTCCAAGGAAAAGGTCAGAGACAATTACAAGCAAGGTGCTTCATATTATCAGGTCCATTTTTAAAAGAATGAGATCCTTTGGAACAATCATTTATGTCTTTTTCTTTTTTTTTAAGATTTTTATTTATTTATTTGACAGAGATCACAAGTAGGCAGAGAGCCAGGCATAGAGAGAGGAGGAAGCAGGCTCCCTGCTGAGCAGACAGCCCAATGCGGGGCTCGATCCCAGGACCCTGAGATCATGACCTGAGCCGAAGGCAGAGGCTTTAATCCACTGAGCCACCCAGGCACCCCCATTTATGTCTTTTTACCAGAGATTTCTGTAGGTCCTTTTGTTGGTAATCCACTATGTCTGTACCCACATAGTCTACTTTGCCTTTGTTTTCATCATGGGATTCTTGAAGAGCTTTTCTAGGCCACCTTTGACTAACAAAGGGGGAGATCAGAGGGCATAAGTATTGCTCCAAGAATATTTCATAGATCCAGAGCAGAACTGGAACGACAATGAAGAAATATACACCATCCTCCCGGGCCTGGGTTCCTGAACCATACACACACACAGGCCAAAATGTCCACACTTGCAGAGTGCACCATTTTTTTATATTTTAGACAGCTTTGGGTTACATTGTATACATTTCTTTGTAACTCAATTCAACAATTTACCTGTGCCCTCCACTATACCAGATAATACAGACAAAAGAAGTTTAAAAAATACTTCCTATCCTTGTGGAGCTTACAACCTATTATTATCAGAAGCATGGCCCTCAGGGAGTTCTATTTTTACATTTGGAGAAGTCAGATTTGATTAAATATCATTTTTCCCCAGGAATGATAGAGGAATTTTCCTGTATACAAAGCTTGAGAACAGAAGCAAATGTTTATATTGAAACTAAAATAATGACTTACATTTTTCCAAAAAGCAGTTAATTTGAAAAATAGCCAGTTTGTTGTATATATACGAAAGACATCATAATTACTTAACTATAGCCCAGTGGTTTGTACAAATATGGGTTGATGATGTAATGTATTAATCAAATGTTACAAGTATCAGAATGGCCAGTAACACGAATTTATCTAATACGTACTGACAGGGCACTAAAGTAACCGGCTAAAAATTCTGCCACGAATCAACACCAGCTAACGGATGGTCTGTGTAAAGTGAAAATTCTTTAGAACTTCTGGATTCACAGTTAAGTTTATTGGTCAGACTGCTCAAAAAAGGATCAAACTAGACTTCTGAAATTTATAGGGTTTTTTCCCCTAAATGCTTTTGGATGTGATCTGTCTGGTTCATTATGCACACACATATACGTATGTACTTTTTATTTCTTTAAAATGTACCGTTTCAAAAATAAAATTTAAGATAAAATGTACCATTTCATTCTCTGGAGTTCACAGATGATGGAAATGTCTCCACTGTTAACTGCATTTTTATACACTAGCAGAGCTACATTCTGATATACATTTAAAGTAGAACCCTATTGATTAAGTTTGATAGGCTTACTATCCACTGATATTATCAATAATCATAGGGTCTGAAAAGGAGGACAATAAAGAAAAACAGCCAATTTCTACTTGCTTTATTTTGGGCCTTGTACTAGGTACTTAATTCTATTTATTTTAGTTCAGTGAACAACTCTGTGATAGGAAAAAGAGGGAACTCACTTCATTAAACACGCCGTCCAGCAAGCCAAGCTCCATGTCACCTACGCCCCATACCGTGCCCCTAGCAAATTGTTCACTCAGGATTTGAAGCCTGTCTGTTTCCTGTATCTGTGCTTATTTCCCTATCTGGTTATTTAGGGCTCCCAGTTATGGATAGTAATACTTTCTTTTTTCTTAGAAAACAGACATTTACATCTCACGTTGTGACCGGGAAATCCAAGATCAAGATGTCTGCAGATTCCACGATCGGCAGGAACGCTCTTCCTGGTTTCTAACCGGACATTTTATGGCTGTACTTTCACATGGTGGAAAGAGAAATGTCATTTTTTGAGAGCCTATCATATATTAGATCAATTCTGAGCACTTTTCATGAATCCTCATCATCATGAGGGCCACACATCATCATAGATACAATCATGATCTTTTCATGCAGATACTTAGGGCCAGTGACATTGCCTTGCCCAGCACCAAAGCAGTAGAGCTGAGCTCAGCCCGCCAGTTGGGCTCGAGAGTCTGCACTCTGACCCATTACGCTCTTAAGTCTATCCCTGGGAACTTTAAGAATTGTACTTCGACTCAGGTCATGATCCCCGGTTCCTGGGCTCAAGTTCTAATCAGTCTCCACAGGGGGTCTGCTTCTCCCTCTTCTCCTCCTCCCACTTGCCCTCTCAATCTTTCTCTCTCAAATAATAAAGAAAATCTTTTTTAAAAATGCTTTAAAAAAAAGTGTACTTTGGTTGGTGACTGTGACCCTACCACCAGCAGTCAGTTCCTTTAGAGTGGTCCATAGAAGGACCTGGGAAGGTCCCTGGAAGGCAAAGCAAGAGCACGGTGCTCTGGAAGCCCAGAGGAGAGAGGTCACTAGTGTCAGGTAAGGAAGGTCAGATAACATGAAGACTGACAGCTGATTCTGATGGCCTCCGGTCTGCAAACCTCTGCCTCAGAGATGTGGGAAAAGGACCTGGCCACAGGGAAAGGGGTCACATGCTGTGCTCGGGGCAGCTGAAGTTCAAAGCCAGAATGGTGTTCAGACACAGACTTGCTGGATATTTTCCAGCGGGAAAGGGCAGCATGAGCAGAGGGCTGGCATTTAACACAACGAGGAATTTTTTAGGGGAGACGCTACAAAAAGGGACCAGGTTGGAAGGAGCTGAGGGTTCTAGTTTGAAAAAGCATGGCCCGTGGGTCCAGACTTGAAGGAAAGAGAATAAAGGAAGCCAGGGAGGAAACAACCAATGAGGAGAATGGTGTTTTTTACTTAAAACTGAACTCTTCAACCTGAATTGGACAGGATGAATGTTAGAGCGCACTGATGAGTTGATCAGATAAGGACGCATATGACGCATTTAATGGGCTATATTCTCACTGTGGGTTGGATGTAACTAGAAATAGCAGATTGAGTGAGTTGGCAAAAGCCTTTGGATTCAGGGCACACCTGCATTTGCTTGGTGTGTAAATTGGTGTAGCTTTTCTGAGGTTGATTTATCAATATCTGCCTATTGAAATGACAACTCTTTGATCCAGCAATTTCACTCCTCTGAATTTGTCTTCTGGAAATACTTGCTGATATTTTCATAAAAGTAATTTCACAGAAACAAGCTTTTTTTTAAAAAAAAAAAACTAAATGTGTTTTTACAAAGAACCAAAACAAAAACTGGTGTGTTTTGTTGTTTATTATATTAATTTAGATACATACTTATAACTTTACCATTTCATTCAAAGTGTACCTTTAAACATAATATAATTTTAAGGATAGGTATTTCTATTGAGTAGGTAACAGTTTTTATCTAAAGCAGAAAGGCGTATTCACTAATTCCTATGCATCTTTTAGACTGAGAATAACTTGTTTTTTTTAAAAAAAATTATTTAACTTCTCCATTGTTCTGAGAATAAGTCCATCTGTCAACTCAGGCTTTTTTCTAAGGGGCTACCCAAGTTTGATTTTTATATTTAAAGTGACAACGCTTTTCCTTTCGTTTTCTTTCTTTTCTTTTTTGTTTTTTCTCTTCTCTTCTCTTCTTCTGTTTGCAGACCAAGGACTCAAAACATCATTCCTCCCTCAAGATAAAAAAAATGTCTGAAAAACCCCTGATTAACTTCTTCTAAAATCTAATTAGATCTGTAATTCTGCCCGTAGATAGACTACTTCTTGCAAGAGACTGAGAGAAATGGCAGACCAGTTTTACAAGTATTCTTCTATAGAATCTGGAATATCACCATTTTGACTATGGTGAAATAAATCATCCAAGAGAGGTTAAGTAATTTCGTTTCATCATGATGTAAACCCGAGCCGGTCTGGCTTCTAAGACTGTGGCAGTTCTGCCATCCCGTAATAGAGCATACACTACAAGAAATGTTGATCAGAACACATAGCTAAAATAAATCAAGAATTTATTATGTCAGGTAACTGTTCCACTTACTCTGCCTTGACCTCTCAACAAAATTTAGTGAGCTCTCTATGATTTATGAGGTCATGTGTCTCTGAACTCAGCCAAGCATGGCTATTAATTAAGTGCCCTTCAAGTTGGGTTTGTAAAAAATTAATTGACATCCATTCCTTTTTTCAGAAAACAAGAGGTTTCTGGCCTTGGACCAAGATGTTCTTTAAAAAAAAATCAGTAAATATCTAGGTCTTGCTCAACTTCAAATTCTTGAATTGCTTTCAGAACCCTGAGAACATTGCCATCAAAACATACAGAGACATTCTATCTGCTTCTTGAGTGACATCATTACATTTTATGTTTTGAAACTTTTAAATACAGTGTGCCAATTTATAATTTATTTTTAATTCCATGGATTATTTTGCTCCTATAAAATGTTATCTTTTAATCTATTTTCAGTAAAGTACAGCTATCTATCCAATTGATCAGTACAATCAGTAAGAAACAGTTTTACCTTTTAGAGTAGAACTAAGTGTGTATTTATAAAAATAATGTTTCTGACTGGTTAAAAAAAAAAATCTCCGATATAAATTATGTGCTTGTAAAAAGAGAAGACAGGATTTTTTTTAAACAGTTGTCCCCTGTTAAACATAAGCTTCTATCCTCCAAATGACAATGGACAACTTCATTTTCAAATATTTTCTATAATAGCTAGCAAATATACTTATATATCTTTATACCAGAATTATGATATTTACCCATGTCAGTCATCTGGATTGCATAAAGATGTACCTGTGTTTAGGTTTAGTTAGATTTAGTTAAAGGTTTAGTTGAGTTAAAGGTTTAGTTAAATCTCTTTGGTTGGATTTTAAAATATGTTGATAGTTTGTCTTTCAGCACTTGGTCTTCGACACATGTAAATTTTAAATTTCCAGTCAAATTTGGTGCTCACAACTTAGGTATTTGATATAATGGTGAAAAAGTTCAGAACTAGATTAGAGATAAAAAAAATCAAACTGCACGGAAGCAAAGCAGAAATATTGGGAGAGGATGAACTCCTAGTGTTTTAAAACCATTTAACCTTATTCTAAAGAGTGTGACTTCTTTGAAACTTACAATTCAAGGAACTGACTAACTGTTTTTTTTTTTGTTTTTTATTGGCAAGGGACACAAAGCTGTCAACAACTGAAATAAGGGCACAAAAGTAAATACAATAGTTTTAAGCTTTTTCACAATTACATAAAACATTTAGAACTTTGTTATGTATCTATATCAATTTTATAGTATAATATGTCTTCATATGTGAACAGCACATAAATTGTTAACTAGTACAGCGATCAGATTAATTTAAGCTTATTTCTGAATAGTTGAGTAAAGTATCTTATTTAGAGTATGATATACGGTTTAGAGCAGGGCGGCAAGTGTGGCCCACAGACCACATCTGGTCTGCCACCTGTTTTTGTAAATAAAATTTTATTAGAACATAGTCATGCCATTCATTTACACGGTGTCTGTGGCTGCAATGTGAGGGCTGAGGAGTTAGGACAGAGCCCCATGGCCTGCAAGGCCTAAAATATTTCCTATCTGTCCCTTTACAGAAAACAGTTTGCTGACTCCTGAATATGATGAATGAGTCTGACGGTGAGTTGAATATTTCAGTTGCTATTCTAATAAATGCCGTTTTTACCTACAGGAATTCTCTCTTCTGGCTTTTGACTAATGTGTCTAAACGATAGGTAAGATAGCCTAAATGTCCACATTAGTCCATTCATAGTATATTTACTGTAGTAAATGCTTTTTATGACCTCGTTATAGCCATACCTATGTATATTATCTATATATTGAGTATATATATATATGCATATTGCACTTTTGCGACTTATCTCAAGGACTTGTGGCTCGTCTGAAATCATGGTCTCAGGTTTTTTTCAAGTCTGTGAGCCATAGGTTGGTTTTCGATATTTCGAATCATACTTCTTTGGCTGTGAGATAAAATACATTTCATTGGAAGTTATATTATAGTTCAAGAACTGGAGGGAAAACAATAGCCCACCCTCTTTTCTCTGCAGTTTTTAGTCCTCACGGAGTGAAATATAAGTCATATGACTTAAGAAAACCTAAACAGAAAAATCATGGTAGCTAACATTTACTGAGCCTCCATTACATGCCAGGTGCTGGTCGGTACTCTATAAACATTCTCGCATTTTATCCGCATATGCATAAGAAACAGGTTGGTGTGTTTCCCCATTTTACAAAACAGGAAACCAAGGCTTAGTTAAGACACTTGCCCAAGATCACACAACCACAATCCACACAGCCAGGAGTCTCACATAGACTGTCAGATTATAAAGTCAGGGCTCTTAATCTTTCCATTAAGTAATAGGTGTAAGTATTTCTGCACTTTAATATACCTTCACATGTCATCTAACATGTCAATACAACCAAGCCTGGGTAATGGAATTACCCAGTAAATGGACATGGTTTTTTCCTCTCACTGGTAAATGTCAGTGGGAGAATCATTCCTTGCTCTTATTCCTTCCTTCCTTGCCTTGTCTTCCTGTCCACTCCCAGCACCCTAACCTATGTCATCTGAGACAAGCCGGGAAATCCTGCCTTCGGGGTCCCTGGCATCTCATCCTACTTATAATCCTCAGCCGGTCTTTATTCACCAGCTTCCCAAGGAGAAGAGATGCTGCTTTTTCTATGGTGAAAATCACTAGCTGGAAGGCAATTTATTACAAATGGGCAGGGTGGTCTGTCTGACAGAAAGGAGCAATTGTGTAGAGCTTACAAACCCACTGACCACAGCAGCCCTTGTGGCTAGTGAACGTGAGAACAGGTATCTGCAGGGTTGGGGAATTCTAGGTGATCTGGCTTCAGGACCTGAAGACTATTACCAAGATGGGAGGGCATTTACAGATATTCCTTATGGTATGCACTTGGATAATGCATATTTAGGGATACGGAAATGGACATAGAGTGTTTCCTGTGAGAAATTTTCAATCTAGAGACCTCAAAAGCAAACAGGATAAGATCCTCTCTTCTGTAGCTCATTTACTTGAAAATGGTACTATGGCTTCCTTAGGCCCAGCCAGTAGAATGCCTCTTACACTTGTGAACCCTGCCGTTTATTTCAGGAATGTGCAGATCGTCCCTCTATTCATGTAATTGTACTTGGGGATGGAATGGGTGGCAGCCTAAGTCTGCATCCTACTTAATGGATGAACAACACCAAAGGTGTACCGATGTAGAGAAACATAATAAAGAACCTGTCACTACTTCTATTTACCACTGAACATTGCACTAGAAATATTGGCTAACACAATTAAGCAAGAGAAAGAAAGTAGAGATAAAAAAAAAAAAATTCAGCAAGGACAAGATAAAATGATCTCTATTTGTGGATGAAATCTGATTGTAAACCTAAAACCTCAAAGAGAATCAACCGATAAAGTACAAAGAGTAAGAGAATCCGGTAAGACAATCCAGTTTAGGGAAGGGGTCCAAAGTTAATGAGTAGCAACTAACAGCTATCTTGAAATGGTGTCTCTGACCCACCTGTTGATAACTGTCTCTACAACTGACTGTTTTGTTTAGATTTTCTGATTCAAAAACAAAATGTTTATCTTCCTAACTGTTCAAGTCCGGGTGCTCAAATTACCCAACAGAATCTTCCTGAACCAATACAGAGAACAAGGTAAGCTAATTAAGCATTTTTCCTAAGCAGCTTATTAAAAAAACAAAAACCTGACTGGAAGTTTCGGCATGTTCTTCATCAGAGGGCCACCGCAGTTTGTTCCTGCCCCTATCATAGTGGTGGTTCCCCCAGAGCCTTGTCCATGTATGTGAATTGGGTCTTTTAAGCATTTTCAAAGAAAAAGTAACTTCCCAGGCAAGGTGGTTGTAGCTATTTCAGTAATCATTGTGCATTTGTCTCCTGTAATAATACTTAAAATCAGATGATGCTGACCCAGTTCGAGCTAAGGATTAAAGAAATCTGCTTAGAATTGAGCTGAGTCCATTGGTGCAACTGCCAAGAGAAATGCGTTCCACAGAATGCCCTTCAGAGAACCTCTCACTAGCCAGACTGCAAGGCTTCGATTTCTTTTCACTTGCTACACAACTGCCTGGATTTTGTTTAAACATGGATGTAATACATGCTCATACGCGTTCACAGCATATTTGTTTAAGTCTTTCATTTCTCCTGGACAATATGTTCAGTCTTATGCAGAATTCAGTTATTTGTAGCTTTATCCTACAATAGAAATTGAAGACCATATAATTTTAATACAAATTGTATTTGTATTAATGCTCTGGCTACTTCCTTTGTGTGATTTTTATATAACCACCAATGCATCAGAATTATGAAAAAGTTAAAGCATTGCCTTTTAAACTAGAACCAGGTTTTGATTATAAGCTTTTAATTTGAAATTTAAAAAAAAAAAAACAAAAAAAAACAGCAGAATCTATTGCTCCTCCCATCAACCAGATGGGACAGAATCTGCCCAGAAATCTGTGTTTTATCTAACCACTACCAATTCTGCATTTATCCTTCCATCTATGCATTGCTTTCTATGTAGAATTAGATGTGATCTATCACAATTGTGTTTTGTCTATCATGTGTTCTTAATACATGTCCCCTGCCAGATGTATGTATATCAGCATCATCCAGTGTAAATTAAAATTCTAAGAAGGTAGGATTTTTAGCACCATGGTCTTGAGCCTTGCATTAAACACACTTGGGGCGGTTTGTGCATTGAAACATGGATGTTGCCCCCAAAGATTCTGATTCAATAGATATGAGGTGAGCCCTTTCTGCAATATTTTGAAAAAGCTTTACCAGTAATTCTGATGTCCAGCTAAGAGTTAAGGGGCCCTCTTTTTAATATTATGTCTAGTTTTATCCATAGTACCCAGCGTACTGGCCTGGCACATAGGCAACCCTCAGAAACGGGGTCTGTAATTTGACGAACTGGTTTGAGATAGAGCCTCACTTGAGGGGCACTCACAGTCCTTGCTTAAGTCCAGCAATTAGAAAGGTCTAGAATGTTGACAAAGCCACAACTGTACTTGCTTCATTTGTGTCACTTGAGTCCACCAGGTTATTGATTTAACCTGGATAAGAAGAACCTCTTTTGTAATTAAAAAGGTTTTTGGGGGGGCGCCTGGCTGGCTTAGTTGGTAGAGCATGCAACTCTTGATGTAAGGGTTTTGAGTTTGAGCTTTGCATTGGGTATAGAGATTACTTTAAAAAAAATAAAATCTTAAAAAAATTTTTTTTAATTAAAAGATTCTGGTTGCTAACAATCTAAGATTGCAGAAAGAACAGGCTTCTGTTGTCATAAAACATTCTTTATATTATGGAGTTCTTTTCCTTAACTTAAAAATAGATAAATAACCATCCATTCCAATAAGAGGTTCACATATAAGATCCCAGAGTTGAGTTATATGACCCGGTAAGTTAAAATTCCCAGAGGTTGGGATGCCTGGGTGGTGCCGTTGGTTAAGTGTCTGACTCTTGATTTTGGCTCAGATCGTGACATGATCTCAGGGTCATGAGATGGAGCTGTCCATAGGGCTCGAGCTCAGTTTGGGGTCTGCTTCAGATTTTCTCTTCCTCTGCCCCTCCCTTCCCCAAATAAATAAATAAATCTTTAAAAAAAAATTCCCAAAGATTTACCAGTGATATAATGGAAGTCAGTATCACATTTTCTTGCTATAAATCAGTTCCACCCTTGGTGGCTCCTACAACAGCAGTTCATCTATAGCCATCCTAAAGCCACAAGAATTAACTGGACTCAGATTACGGGGCCGGAAGGCAGCCCTGGTCCCCCAGTGGAAGAATGGCCTGTTTTTCGGATCTCCGTGGTGCTTCACAAACGCTAGCGGCATCAGAATCGCCTGGAAAGCTGGTTAAACCTGCAGATTCCAAGACCTCACCCTAGAGATTTTCATGGAATGGCTCAGCCCCAAAGCCTGGGAATCTTCATGCTCCGCGGCCACTTCACAGTGATTCTGAGGCAGGGGATGTGACACCTACAGGAAGACCATGCTGGGTTGTGCTTTGTTTCCTTTTGTTTTGTTTTTCACTTCCGGGATCTGAAGGAAACTTACAGAAGGCCTTAACAACCTAGACTCGCATGGGAGTGGTTCCTAAGCTAGGCGTGTATTCAACTGTTTTTCTAACCTGTTTTCTAACAAATGTATTTACACAGCCAAAGAACCTCATCTGCCCCTCGGAGACATTTATTTCTGGTTGAAATTCAGTTTCAGAGCCAATGTTTTCAAACCCAGTGAATTAAACTGTCTTACCAAAGCTATTGGGAATGTTTTTACAAGTTCTACCCTTAAATCTGAGTGAAAATGACATATAGACTCCACTAAAACAACTTCAAATAAAGCTCATCATCTAAGCGAGAGAGAATACTGCTAAGTTCATCTGACAACGTGTTTTCTGTAGTGGGCAACAAGTTGGTAAACGGTGTTGTGAAAATGCTCAACTCAAAATGGTGGTTCTGGCTGTGAGGTCTCTGTGGGAGGAGAGGAGAGAGGAAAAGGGCCTTTCCATTGGCTTCCATATCACTGAGATCTTCCCTCTGGGCTGAGGTACTGGGACATGGACCTAAGGTAATACCCTTCCCCACCTCCACATCTGCTCCTTTCTCCCCATTTACCTCTTCGCTCTCCTGTCTTGGTTTGCCTTACTTTTTCCTCGGAGGTGTAGTGAAGTCTGGGACCCAGAGCCCTTGACCTTTGAAAAAGATGGCGGTGATAACAATTACACGCAGGATCTCAGTCTGACTTCTCATCTTCATGACTAAAAGGGCACAGCAGCTTGGAAAACCAACCCATCTTTTCCTCCTTTTGCACGCTCACAGTGGTAGTTAAAGTCTATCGTGATACTTCCTGAAATGGAGAGGAAATGGGAAATTAGTATCCCAAAACTGAATTAGAACCTCAGACAAGCTGCCAATGTGCGGATGAGTCACTGAAAGGTCTGGGAGCTATTTGCCATCTATCAACACAGAAGGAGGTTAGGATGGAAATAAGCGAAAAACAAATGACTCAGTTTTCCTTTTTAGAAAAGGCTCATTTCCAGTGACCTGAATTCCCTGTTTAAATAAAGGGGATAAAACCATGACCAGCCAATGGCAGTCCAGGTCGGAGTTAAGGACACCTTCCTAAATTGGTGTTCTTCGAAGAGGGGATGCTATCTGCACCCAAGTTCACTGGGTATCTTTTTGCAGAAGCTAATGACATTTCTGTACCAGGAAGAGGAGATGCAAGTCAAAGGAAGATTCAACCATGTATTTATTTCCTGCTTTGTCGGAGACTCATGTGGTTGGAAAGAATGAGAAGGCCGTGCGTTTCCGTCCCAACTTTTCTGTTTACACGCTATGTGACCTTGGCAGGTCATGCAACCTTTCTGAGAGCGTTTTCTCATCCGTGAAATGAGAATGGCATCGGCATCACAGGGCAGCTGTGAAGGGTAAGTGAGTTAGTATACCTGAGTCAGTGCACATTTTTAAGTCCTATAAAAATGTAAAATATCTTTGCAGCCGTGAAGGTATTTGGAATGATGGCCATGGTCACTGGGTCATGAAAATGAGGCAACAGAGACGAGAGTGCACTATGGCGGCTTTGAGGGGAAATGGTAAACATTTGAATGGACATCCCCATTATCACAGGTACGTTTTCCTATGCATGAAGATAGGCATCCATTATAAAAGCTCAATCATGTCCATCGTTGATTTCAAATTGTTAGGTAGCCAATGCGTCAACAGCAGACCTTTCTGATGAAAGTAATAATACTTCATACTCTCTTTAGACCCAACACAGAGAGAAGCTCATTTTTCAGATTACCTCACTTAATCACAGCCCTGTGAGGTAGGAGTTTCTCAACAGCCACTCTCACTGACAGCCTTGTGCATCGAGTGTTATTCCCACTTTACAGATGATGAAACTCATCAAAATTAAACTTTTACAAACGTTTCCAGGGTCATACACTATTAGGCAGTGGAACCAAGTTTCGAACCCAAGTGTGTCTAAAGAGGTACATATGCGTTAACCACCAAAATCTTGAAGAGAATGGAAGCCACACTGTTTTCCACTGAATTGGAAGAGAAGTCCTATCTCCGTGACAAGCTGGCCTTGACTCAAGTTCCTATCTTTGAAATGGGTGCATGATGATGAGCATAAAACACGGGAAAAAAAGATCAACATAGAGGGCAGGTGCCTTTAGGAAGCACTGATAGGACTTGCTGCATTTGGAAACAGACTTCTCTTGGAGGAGTTTGTCCAGGTTCTCTGTACCTGGTATCTACTGATCTCTGCATATGTTCACCAGCCAACATTGTAACAGTAACGAGGCCTCTGAACATTCTTCCCAGAGCTCATCCTGCACCCACCTCCCCCTGTTCTGGCCCAAAGCACTCCATATAGAAGGAAATTCAAGCCCAAGGGCTGCTTTATTCCTTCTCTAAGAAGTTGTTTTTTTACCCTGCATGACTAAGGGGATCCAAACCCAGATGTACCTTCTACACAAAACTTGAGTCGAGTTTAAAAATGTACTTTTGATATGCTCAAAGTCCTGATTCAACATGTTTAAGAGAGAAAGCCCAAGTGCTCTGGAAAAGGTTTATAACAGCCCTGCTGGGATTAATTCCTCAGTTTAGGCCTTAAGTGTTTGGCCATTCTCCAGCTGCAATTTAGCTGCTGAAGGTTGAAAGCCAGTGATAACTATTTTACTACAAGGTTGGCTTTGTCTTTGATGACAGGACTTCCACTAAAGATAGCTTCTCCAGGCCTTGTTGAGAAACCAGGATTGACATGATATGGCCTCTTAAAATGGCAACATCGTTTTCTGTATTAAGGAACTTCAGCAGACCGTGTCCCATCTTTCTCCAGATATAATCTAATTATTTAGAAAGTGGCTGAAAGAAAAACAAAGAAGCATCATTTATTAAGAAACAGAAACCTTCATGCATTTTCTCAAGGAGCTCCTGGTTTAATGCAGACATTTTTTCTCATCATCTTAATAGCAACATCTGGATTTAAGACCAAGGGAGGTCTAGGGATTCGTCAGCAGCACACCGATAAGGGGCAGCTCTGAGATCTGAGCCCAGTTCTTTTGGCTTGCAAAGACTGTGCTGTTCCACCACACCACAGTTTTCAACTCCTTAGTGAGTGATATCAGGCATAGCGTTTTTAAAGAATTTAATTTCATTAAGGAGTAAAGAGAATCAGAATTTGACAAAGCTATGGTGATGGAAGCCACATGCATGCACACCATTCATGGGATCTCCAGGATGATCACAAAGGGGCAGAGGGTACTGCTCGGTCCCCAGTGCGGCCATGGCTGTCTGTGTTCACTAATACCTCGGAGCAGGGTTCCCACCGGGTCTGAGCCGGAGAGGAGTCCAGGCCAGGAACAAAGGCTGACACACCTCTTCCCCGTTTCTCCTTACCCTGCCCAAAGGTGTAAAGAGAGAAAGAAGCAGAGGGCCAGGGGTGCTGTGAGTCATTGAGGAAGGGAGCGATAGGGCACTGTCTGAAGGGAGAGATTTCCTCACCCAAGAGAGGTCCCCCCACCCCGACAAATTTAGCTGAAGGAATCTGACAACAAACCACAAGATTTCTTTGTGGGACTGAGCAGGCGAGAGCCATGTGAAGTATTTCCCATGCTGCTCCCACCCCCTCCCAGACTCCTGCCTAAGTAATTTCCACTTTCTTTCTGTTCCCTCCATTCTCAAGGTCAAACAGTAACTGCAAGACTATGTTGCCTTTGGTCATTGTTTGGTTTTGCCACTTAGCCAGTGAATGGACAGGAGCGCCTCCAGACCATTCTCCTGCTGCCGGGCTGCCCAGGAGGCGGGCTCCGCACCTGTCATGGAAAGTCAGGCAGACGCCTGCGGCCCCGGTCTGCAGAGATTGCCGTTGCCTATCTCCTGATGGCAAATTCCCAAGGGTGGGAATTGGTTCTGAATTAGTCCGGGTCCCTGGTTTCACAAATTATTTTTGGCCCTCAAATGGCTCTTTTCCTCTGTTCTCTCAGTTTGTCTTTGGTAGTGCTGCTTGCCTCTAGCCAGAGCCCTTTGGAATGCCTGTCCCTTGCAGCTGAGCCCCTGATGCCCTGAAATTGCAGAGTGGCAGGACTGGCCCCAGGAGGGAGTTTACTCAGGTGTTACCAGATGCCGTGTTCAGCCCATGGCTCAAAACCCCACAAGAGCTCACGTGATACCTGCCCAGACTAATGGTCTGCTAGGAAACACTCGCCAGCATTCCCCCAAACTCTGTTATCTGCGAAGTATTTTGCACTCAATACCCAGAAAATGTAAAATCTCTGGGCTCTGGTGGGTATTCCAAATATCAAGTCAGCAAAACTCAAAGCAGCTTTTGAAGCAAGTGTATAAAATGTGCTTGGAATAGCAATTTGCCTCTTCGTTTTCAGTAGCGGCTTGAATGTGTTTTCTGCTAGAGCAGTGTTCTCCACTTTGGGGTATGTGCACAGCTTTCCCCACCACCACCACCACAAAGTCTGCAAGGACTTTCCAGAGGTACCAGGCAAGATAGTTTACACAGATGCATTGCTAGACCTTTACTTTCCATATGAATAATTTCCCCAAAGTCATCTGCCTTCTGAGGTAGGGGTGCCCTGGTACCCATAGATGCTTCATGCAGTCTAAAGAATGAGAAATAAGTGGAACTGACTTCAGAAATGTGAGCTGGGCTGGTTATCCAGGAAAGAGAGAAATACAGGGAAAGCAACAGAGGGGCCTTGTGGGGTGCAGCATAGGTGAGGTGGAAGGTGAGATCCAGAAACTACGACCTTGTCTTCCTTTGAAAACAGCAGACCTTTGAAAGAGACCAGTTCTCTTAGAGCAGAATTAACTGTAATTGGGAAAAGAATCTCCAGAAAACATTCCTGTTGGTGCTGATTATTGGTTTAAACTGTTAAGCTGAACCGAATAACAAGATTCTACCTGTGATTTGCCAACTAATTAGATAAATATAATAGAGAGTGGGGGTGGGGTAATCTACGGTGGGAGAGCCGTTATCCACAACTCATTTGGCTCCCAAACACATTGTCTATAAGTTACTCTCCCATTATATACCCTCCCTATAAATTGGCGGGTGTGTTATAATTTCTAATTCACAAAGTATTTTCACATTATCTCACTTAATCTCTTTATTCTTCCGCCACCACAGTGAAGACCAGAGCCGCTGGGGTGAGCTCCCTTGTCTCCCAGCCTCACCTTTCTGAGTGAATCTGCACCTGCACCTCCCTGGCCTCTTTCCCTGTGGTGTCCTTGGAATGCAGAGTGCCCCATCTCCTGCCCAAGGCTAATTCCAGCCCCTCTCCTTCCTGGGGTCCCCATCAATCATCCCCCACTCACTTCAGCATCTTTCTTTCAACTGGCTCTTTCCCACACACTAACATGGCCAAATCTCTCCTGTCTTCGGGGGAAACGAAGACCCGATGTTCCCTCTGGCTACTGTCTCCAGCATCTGCCCACTCAGTCAAGCTACGTGACGGCAGCTGCCTGCTCCCGTCTCACTCTTCAGCTCCCTGCTTCTGGGTTCAGCCTCCTCAAAGCCGTTCTCACAGGGGCCAGCCATCAAATCCAGAGGTCTTTATGCTACCTGCTCTCCTCCAGCCATTTGCAACTGAGGAACAAAGCCTCCTTTCCATGGCTTCCAGGGCAACCTTCTTTCCAGACTTTTCCCTTTCATGTCTAGCTCCTCTAGCTCAGGCTTCTTCACTGAGTTATGGTCCTTCACCTGCTCTTTAAAAAAAAAACGATAATTATTAAAGTACGATATACATACAGAGAAGTGTACAAATCCCAAGTTTACAGACTGATTTTCACCAGCTGAACACACCCAAGTAACTGACGCTTAGATCAAAAGAAAAACTGTTTCTAGTTCCCCCAGAAATACCCTTTGCGCCCACTTACAACCCTCCACCCTCCCAAAGTGTAACCACCATCTTGATTTTGAACATCAGAGATGCGTTTTGCTTGTGCTTGAACTTTATGAAAGTGTGGACTATAAATGTTTTGTGTCAGGCTTTTTTTTTTTTCCTCAGCATTGTGGTTGGGAGAACTATCCATATTTTTGTAGGTGTAGTTTGCTCACGCTTACTGCTATAGACTATAGGAGCTTTGACGGAAAGAATACCCCATAATTCATGTATCTGTTCTGCTGTGATGGGCATTGGGAGAGTTTCCACATTTTGCTATGAGCAGGTGTGCCAGATAAAACACTCAGTTGCCTGCTTCTTAAATAGTGAGCTCCCTATATTTCCATTCTGGACTGTTCTATGTGCTCCCTCAGAGGGGCTCTAGATTATTTTGGAGACAAAGATTGCTTAGACATGAGATCAGCCTCTTCCTCCTCTCACTAAGTAAGAAAGATAGCCCATAGAAATGTTCCAGGTAAATATGTTTTCAAATGGTACTATTTTCACATGCTAAAATTTAGTATCTGTAGACTATCTGAACAATAATAACAACCTGAAGTCCAAAATTCTTACAGGAAAGATTAAATTAGTGCCAACTATGTGCAAGATTCTCAGAGGAGAGGCTGAATTAGTGAAATATAATTTATTTCTCAGTCTATGGAGCCAATGATTCCATACTGCCACTGAAAAATGCTTAAGTTCTATTTGTTTGGTCTTAATTTCTACTCCACAGTAACTAGTGATGGGACCTGGACCTCTTCTATGACACTGTGTAAATGTTTTTAGCAAGGCAAAGGAGAAACTGTGCATGTCTTTCTCACTGCCTTGAGTGGCCATGTCAAAGCGACAGGCAATAGCTCCAGGCCCCAAGACTCACCAATGACACTATGTCAAATAAGAGTCAAGACTGATTAATACATGAAATCAAACTGTAGAATAGTTTAGGTAAAAGCAAAGTTCAGAGGTCACACTCACATCAAGTCTGTAAAGAAATTTTGGCATTTTGCTATTGCTTAATAATTCAGAAACTATTTTTATTTTGGTATAATCATTCTCAGTAAAAATATAAATTTAAACCTAGCAATTAGTGCTTCACAGTAATAGACATTAATTTTATACTATCCTGTGGAGGTAGGGAAATGTGCACTACCTCAGTTCTCATGCTTTCTAATTTTTTCTCCTCCAGAGATATTTTTAAATATGGGACTTTTAGACATTATTTTTCTGGAGAATTTCCTCTACTCAGTGCCAACTGGTTTTGAAATAGTCATCATTTCTCTCTGATGATAAACTGTGGTATTACTTCCACTTTTAGAAACAAAGGGGAAAATGTGTTTACAGTTTCACTTTAAGGCTCTTTAGAGAGAATTCTTACAATAGTGAGTGGTAAATAAATTTTAGACAAAAAGTAGTTCAAAACTGGGAACAAATATCCATATCCCGCTTGACTCACTGGCCACCAAAGTGTTTGGAAAATCAGTTGATATAATTCTCAATGTTTGGATCAATTGGAAAGTGTGGTTTAGTCCCAGCTAATAATGCCTAACGAATGATGTGTTTTAAACCAACCACACATCTTCCCCCTTGTTCTGCCTTCACATGGCTTCACATGTTTTAAAACATTGTCAACCCTTTCCTAATAGACACAGGGACTGACAATATTGAATATGTTGGAGTTCTTCTGCTTCCTTAAAAGATGCTTGTGACAGTATAGTTCATCTCTTTTCAACTTTGCTGCAACTCTTTTGAGTTTTCTACTTGTGTTAATATTGCAGTCATGTCCCTACCGAGGAACTGTATTCAGATACATTCCAATAGGCTGCAAATAGTATTTTGGGCTCAATGTCAGTTGGACCAGATCGGATCCTCTCCTTGATTAAGATAACTCACAACAGGCAGAAATCTTTTGGTTGCCATTGATTAAGAGTTGCATGAGCTAATTTAGGCAAAGGGGGATTTTACTGGAAGGATTGGGGGTAACTTACATCTAAATTGCCTGAAAGAAGAGCAGGGGAGCAGCTGTGTCCCAAGGACAGCTGGAAACGGGGACAAGGCCGCAGCTGGGACTCTGCCTCTGCCTCTCTGTGCATTCCCTTCATTCCCTTTTCCTGCAGATCAGATTTCCCCAGTGATGGGGTCCACAGCCTCGGGGCTCTGCCCGCCCCTATGGCGCTGCTCTGGGTGGAGGCCACCTCACATTCGCATCACATCCTTTGGTGAGCAGAAGGCCCCTTTGTGAAAAGAAAGATGCAGTCCTCTAGCAGGGCCCACGTTTCAGTGGGCAGAAGCAAGTGAGATTTCAACCTGATCTCTGCTCCTCGCCTGGGGGCCTTTGCCTGAGGACCCACCGAAGCTAGGGTCCCCACACGGCTGGAATTTCTCATAGCTTCTGTCCCTTTGTAAGGGGGCTCATGCTTCCTCGGTTCCCCATGAAATGCCCCCAACTCCATTTACCAAGAGCAACTCTTCACTTTCTCTTTCTCTTCCTAAGAAGGAGCCAACAGAGTGGCAGCCTGTTTTCCTCAACAAAGGGCTTATGTGAATTAAAAGGGATTATGCTTTGAAGGGGGAAAGGAGCCTTTAATCGCCCCGAGAAGGACACAGCAGCCCAAGCCCGAGGTGCCCTTAGCGCCATTTATGTCGGTCGCTGTCCCTCCACAGACCGAGGGCTCCGAGGGATCGATCTCCTACTCGTGCGGCCCCCAAGCATGGGCTTTGTGAGACAGATCCAGCTCTTGCTCTGGAAGAACTGGACCCTGAGGAAAAGGCAAAAGGTAACAAGTGCAGTCTGCGGTCTCAAAGTGAGGTGTGGAGCAAATCAGCAGGGTGGGGGTGGGGAAGGCAAGCTCTCTCATGGGGCTCCTTGCTATTTAGCTCTAAAGCAAAGGCTTTAGGTGGCTGCTCCGTGAACCACTCCGACAAGTGTCCTTCGCAGGAAGACCTGTTTCTCTGTCCAGAGAGGGACACTTTCCACTTGCAGCCCAGCACGGCCACAGTATATACTCTTCTTTCCCCCCCTTCCTGCATGTGAACCTGTTGCCTGGCCCTCCCTTCCCCCCACCGCCTGGTTTTGAAACCTGCCAGTCCAGCCCCCAAACTCTTGAGCATCCTAACGGTGCTGTGGGAAGATCCTAAGCCCCGAGAAGAACGGGCTCAAAGGAAAACAGAACTCTCAAAGAGCCTCCTAGACCAATGACGCTATGTTTCCTTGATTCTGTGCGGTACACTGGCTTTCCTACATTTTCACATTTCTGACATAGGTCTGCAGCTCGTATTCAGGTGACAGTTTAACTAGACACGTCTGTTTCTTTCTTAGTGTGCAAAAAAATTTACAATTGATGGTGTCTTAGATTCAGGGAGCTGCAATAACTTATCAACCAGCAAGACGTTTACCTGAACCCTTTCAGGGAGCAGAGCTAATGGCTGGGCTGGACCAGGGATGTAAAAGCAAAAGGAAACAGATTCAACCCTGGACTCATTTCTAGTCTGGCTGGGGAAACCTGAAGGGTTTTGAGACCAAGAGTAATAAATGTACCAAATACCCTCCAAGAAGTTCCAGCAAGAGGCACAGGTGAGCACAGGATCCCAAGAGTGTACATACAAACGCCAATGGGCTTCTAATTTTTTCTGGAAAGGGGTGAAGAGTGAATATGTGACTATATGGAAACATACACTTTGCTGCAGCCTTGCAGTCTTGCAAACACTAAATGACCCCAAATGACTAAAGATGCCAAAAGAAGAGAGCGGGGGAGAGAAGGAATGAGGGGTGAGTAGAGCTGAGATTAGGCAGACAGGATGTAGGCAAGGCTGGGAGATTTTTGGAAGGAGAACACGGAAGAAGATTGGCTGTGAGGAGGAGGAGAATCGATTTGTTCAAAGCCTCGATTTGAGATGGGTTGATGCAGGCAGGAAAGGGTTTTCCTGGGTGTGGGAAAAGATGTTAGGGAAGAAGAGAGCCAAGGAGTGGAACATCTGATGGCCTGTGACGGAGTGTCTCGGTCAGGGTTCAGTCAGAGAGACTCGGGAGTATAAAAAGGTGTTAGCTAAGTACAAGGCTAGTCACTGTGAAAGAGGACAAGGATCATGGAGGCAGCCATTGTAGGATGTGGCTTCCATCCCCAGAGTTGAGGGAACCAAGGGAAGAACATGGAACTCCTAGCACTTGGAAACACAGAGGAGATGTTGGTGGAAACATAACTCAGACCTGTGGGGGAGGGGCACAGTCAGGCTGCTGTTTGGGTCT
This sequence comes from Mustela nigripes, assembly GCF_022355385.1. NCBI lineage: Eukaryota > Metazoa > Chordata > Mammalia > Carnivora > Mustelidae > Mustela > Mustela nigripes. The sequence continues at coordinate 80,068,590 of NC_081570.1, read as the reverse complement.
CCCACCAAGACCCATGAAGAGGGACCCTGGCTACGTTTGGAGTGAAGGGACAATAGCTTAATAATTAGCCCAGAAAAGAGCAAATAGCAAAGGACATAAACAAACCATGTGCACAGACGGTCAGACCTTTCTGCTGTGTGTCAGTGGGACAGGACTTACAGAGACTACAGAGGGAAGCCAAGTTAGGACCCCCTCGGACATGGGAGACACCGCTGTCCTCAGGCTGCTTTCCTTGTCAAAGTTACTCTGATTTTCAAATTAGTGTTGAAGTCATTTGTCTCCTTCAGGAGCCAAGTGCTAACAGTCATCCGAGGCTCCGTCCCTTGCTTCCAAAAGCTTCCCTTCCTGAATGAAAATAGATAAAAGTTAAACAAAATTCACTATTAAGTTCATGTATTTATTAATGTGTCCCTTCAATCAACAAACACTTAATAATCACTAGCCACTGTGCCAGGTCCTAGGTACCCAAAGGGCAAACAAGACAAGCTTAGTCCTTGTCCACATAATGTTTAGAGTCTGTGAAATGCCAAGGAAAATCCAATCTGCAACTATTTCTTTGTTTCTTTCCCATAAGAAATTAAGATTCTCACTTAGTTCTACTCTCAATGTGCTCTTTGCAGCCCTCAAACAATATCCTTGGGGACTTGACCTGATGACATGATTCCATTTCTGTGGCAAGCATGTTGCTATTACAGAGAATGACCCTATTTTCAAAGACCGTGTTTAACTCAGAGGCCCTCACCGCCCCTTCTCCCTTTCCCTGGTGTTGGCCAGTGTCCCCTGTTCAGGGATTCCGTCTTTCCCAGAGTGTGCTCCGAGGGGGAACACGTTGCCAGCCTCTCTATGGTGAGACAGGACTGCTCAGGCTGAGAACCCCGGCTAAGGGAAGCTCCCAGAACTAGACCTGGTCTGGGCTGACATTCATTTGATGCCATTGGGTGGCATCGTTGGGCAAAGCTCACTGGGTGTGCCTCCTTTCCCTGAAAGCTCCCCGTGTCGGGGCTCCCGGGTGTCATCCCCTTGTCCCAGCTTCCATGTTAGTGCAGGACGTTTGGGGAGGCCTGAGGACTCATGAGAGTAGGGGCGTATTATGTCCTGGAGAGCTGGTGCGGCTGCAGGCTCTGCATTCATCCAGCCAAGAATCCTCGGTGGGTTGTGGGTTCGGAAGGGAGAATTAAACAGCTCGCTTCAAGCCTCAGTTACCCACCTTTAAATTGGAAACAGATGAGGAGGGAAGGAAATCTAGCTGGCTGAGATTTGAAACAACAAGCACAACGCTGCCCTTCCCAGCAACCCCTCCTCCCCCGTGTAGATGGAGTAGTAAAGAGGGGGAGGGGAAGCAAAAAAAAAAAAGAGAGAGAGAGAGAGAGAGAGAGAGAGAACAAGGAAATACCAGTTTGGGGGGAAAAAATTTCCATCGGCCCCTTCTGAGCCTTGGCTGGGTTTAATTAAAGTTACAGACATGTTTAAAGGGAAAGGGTGGGGGGAGTCAGAGCCACCCTGAAAACATGTTTTTAATTACGCTGTGGAATTTCTCCCTGGGGTATGCCTGCGCACAGTTGCGCATCAAGGACAAGGATGCCGCTTCGGGGTGGGGCTGCGGAGCACGACTGGGGCGGGGGCCACAGCGAGAGGTTGCTGTGAGGACCTGCCAGGCCGGAGAGGCACGGCCCGTGGTCTTTGTGCAGGAGGGAGTGTGCAATGCAGCCCCTCCAAAACAAACCCTTGCAGAGTCAGAACAATAACAGTGACCTCTCAACAAACATTTGTCCAAGATTACCGAGATGACCTACCCCAGGGGGTCTCAGCCCGGCTGCACGTTGGCATTACCTGGAAAGTGTTAGAAACAAACAGGAAGCAACCTGTTGTCCCACGCCCAGAGAAACCCGGGTAACTGATGTGGGGCATGGCCTGAGCTCCCCCAACCTAATTCCAGCTGGCAGCCGCCTGGGAGCTGCCTTCAGAGAAGGTGGTCAAGTGAGGAGCAGGCACTCGGGGCAGAAAACAGCAGCCATGACTCAGATTCGGGGAAGGCGAACACCTGCAAGGTCCCACTCGTCCCGGGCCCGGGAATGAGAATTCTGATCTGGTCTGCCACTGAGGGGGGCTTCCAATCACAATTCCTTGTAAACACCAGATGCTTCAAAAATACAAGAATGAACGAGTGAATAGAGGAGAGTGCATGTGACGAACACGCCGAAGAGGTTGGGGGTGCACCAGCTTGCACCAGTTTGGGTGTTTTATCCGTGGACTCCTCCCCCGGTTCCAAGCCCGCAAACAGGTAGAGCAGGGGACAGTGGGTGGTGAGTGTCTCAGGAAGCCCTGCGTTTCCAAACTGGCAAATGAGCAGTCTTGAATCCAGAAAGGGAGAAGGGCAAGAAAACTGAATGCAAGTGGGGGGGCCAGCCTAAGATCTTACTGGTCATTTTAATGATACCCCCTTCTTCTTCAGCCCGTACAGCCTGTCGTGACCTAGAGCGTCCTCGCGGTCTTTGTGGGAGGTGTGGGTCAGGAATAAAGGGCTTGTGTTTAACTGAACATTACCTTGTGCCAGATTCTGCTTTGGGAGATGGTTCTGGTACCAGCCCCATTTTACAGACGAGGTCCTGAGGCATGGAGTGACTAGACAGGGCTACCCAAGGTCATACAGTTAATAGGGAGCAGAGCAAGATAAAACCCATAAGACTGACACAGTCAACTCTTAGGGGATACTGAAGGACAAAATAGTCTCATTTCACAGATAGGAAAACTGAGCCTGGGTGATGAAACAAGCCCTGAAGTGATTCTTAGCCCAGATTTTCCTATTCCCAAACGTCTGACATACCAGACTACTCCCAGACAGACATTGCTACATGGAAGGAAGCAGACCGACTTGGGAGAAAGCCAAGGTTGCACACAATTGTCTTAAGGGGAAGAATCAGATGTGTGGAATCTGGACTGGTTGCCTCACTTCCTCGGTGAAGACAGCACAAACGACTTCCGGTTTCAGCGCTTGCTCCTATCCCTCTCCCTGTGATCTTGCCAGGCTTGTTCCCTGATCTTACTTGTGGACAGAAGGACCTGGGATGGAAGGCATGAAGCCAGTGTACAGAATATGCCTCCGGGGGTGCGGTTTGTTACATCAGTTGGTGACCTGAGCCTCACCTTCAGCTTTCCAAGGAGCCTCCTAGACCTGTCCCTCACAAAGGCTCACTCATTCCTTATTTATGGGGCACCTGCTGTGAAGCTGGCCCTGTGTCTGTCAGGGTGCTAGAATCACAGTAGTGACAGGGAGAGACATGGTTGCTGCCCTAAGGCAGCTCACCATCAGTGAGGGTTCCATTTTCATGGAGTGATGACCCTCATTTACAATGAGTAATAAGACAAGGGAAGTGCAGGGTGCTGTGGGAACAGCTGTGCTGGTCTGGTAAGGGGTGAGAGAGTGTTAATAGTGAGATAGGGTCCCTGGGGGAGAGGCTCAGCCCCTCCTCCTCCTCTGATTTGCTGCGCCGCACCCCCCCCCCCGCCAGGGGTGGGGGGTGGGGGGTGGGGGGTGGAACAGCCAGCATTCCAGTGGCTAACCAGGGCGCTTGGGGTCAGTCCCTGTAACACGGGATGAGATTGTCCCATACTGATGTTTCGCCATCTTGTAGGAGCATGTGTAGGGAGAGCCCTGAAAAGTGAGTGCCTTAAGGAAAATCTACCTCATGAATAATATATAATAACATTTTGGTGTGGTTCTCTAACATATCTTCCCTAGACATATTTTGAAGAAAACATTGAGTAAAACGTTACAACTGCTTAATCACCAACTGCCCTAAACATTTTTTTGTTTTTTCTTCAAGGCCCTATCTCCCCTCCACCCCCCTGCCATTACTTTATGTTACAATTTGCAATAATTCTGTAGCCAGCAGACTCTACGAGAAGGAAAAGAATAGGCATTTACTGAGTCCCTGCTATGGAGTCTACCACTTTGCTGAGCATTTATGTATATTTCTTTGAAAGGAATGACAAAGGGTTAAAGACTGTGCAAATGGCCCCTAGCTGGTCTAGATATATTTACGTCTTTCTCTTAGCCAGCGGAACAAGTTCTCCTTCGGATCTCAGGAGTTTCCTTCCTAGGGTTTGTTTCTGGAGTGGGGGTTGGGTAGAAAAACTATTTCATTCCCCGAATTACATTCCCTCCTCCCAGCCCTCCCACACAACCCTCCCACACCTGCAACCTACCCCTTAGGAGCAACACCATGGAGTGTGGCTCCAACAACCAAGAGTTTCTTCCTTTGGAATCAAGGGTCCTTAAAACTCTTGAGTCGAACCTAATTTAAGTACTGGCTTTCAACCATAGGTCGTTATCAGCAGCTTCTGTCAGTACTGTAAAAACTGACCGCAGTATGCCCTGCTTTCTTCCTTTAAGCAATAAGAAACTGTGCAAGGAAAGATGTTGGTAAACCCTTATTGACTTTGCTATGGATCACAGTTTTCAGAGTCCTTGGCTCATTCATTCAGTGGCCATGTATGCAAGGTCTAGTGGGAACTAGAAGAAGCCAGGGCAGTAGGGAAGGGCAGAAAGTGCACATGAGACATGTGAGAGCTGGTGCCCTACAGAGCAGAACCTGGTTTCAGGTACACAGCAACATCTGAGGAGTTTTGAAGCACACATCTCCATCCTTGATGAAAGTCTCATGTCAAGGCAGTTTCCTGAAAAAGAGTAGAATCCAGATGGACACAAAGTCTTGTGAGCCTAATATATCAGGGTAGGGGTAGTAAAGGAAATGGGACAAGAGAAGGAAGTCTGGGGCGCTTGGGTGACTCAGTCAGTTAAGTATCTGACTTGATTTGGGTTCAAGTCATGATCTCAGGGTCATGAGATCAAGCCCTGTGTCAGGGCATAGAGCCCGCTTAAGATTCTCTTAGATTTTTTTTTTCTCTCTCTCTCTCTCCCCGTCTGTCCTCTCCCCCCTCCCCCTGCCACCCCCAGCACTCTCTCCCTCGAAAGAAAGAAAGAAAGATAGATAGATGGATGGGAGGAAGGAAGGAAGGGGAGAAAAGGAAGTCCTTTAGGAAATATACCACACCCAAGATCTATGGCACAGACACGTGCTGAGCTGTGTGTCCACTCTGGGTGTGTCTTCTGTAATTTCTTGCCATCACTGGTCTTTCTCTCTTTTTGTCTTGTTTTTCCAGATCCGCTTTGTGGTGGAACTTGCATGGCCTTTGTCTTTATTTCTGATCTTGATCTGGTTAAGGAACATCAACCCACTCTACAGCCAACATGAATGTAAGCATGAAGAGGGCAGAAGGGGGGAACCCTGGCAAACCTTTCATTTAGAAAGGTCTTAGGCGGGGATGCCTGGGTGGCTCAGTTGGTTAAGCAGCTGCCTTCGGCTCAGGTCATGATCCCAACGTCCTGGGATCGAGTCCCACATCGGCCTCCTTGCTCGGCAGAGAGCCTGCTTCTCCCTCTGCCTCTGCCTGCCATTCTGTCTGCCTGTGCTCGCTCTCTCCCCCTCTCTCTGATAAATAAATAAAAATCTTAAAAAAAAAAAAATAAATAAAAAATAAATAGAAAGGTCTTAGGGGTTTGGGGTGCCAGGATTGGATCTACTTATCATCATTTCACGCCTCCGGTGCAGAAAGCAGATTCATTGGCATGATACAAATGAACTTTTTAATCCTACATCTTTGCAAATACTTGTATGTGGTTACTGAAGAATTGTGAAATTAGTTTTTGTTTTTGTTGATTTTTTTTTCTCTATACCTAAACTCTTACTAGTTTTAAAGGGAGCATATTATAAATGGGCTCCCTAAAATATTCTGGAGACCAGTTTAGGGAGTTGATATATATAGTGCTGGACAAAAATGAGAAGGGGTAGTACACAGCCATGTGTAGTAATATATTATTTCTTGGATCTCAGAGGTATCCTGGGACCTGGGATGAGCCTGTGAATGCCCCTTTTATTCTCTGCTCCTGGTTTCCAGCGAGGATGACATCTTCTCCCTCTAGGTAGCTGATGTGCAGACCTCAGGAACAATATGAACATTCTCAGTGCCTTATTTTTACTCTTCTCCTTCTTGTTCATGAGTTTTAAGCCCCAAGTTCTGGATCAGTCTCTTGTCTATCAAACTCTTGCTCATTTACCTTGTTCCTCCTGCCTGCCCCCTCTTCTCCCCAACCCATCATCCCCCCACCACCACTGCTAAAGGAGCCCATAACTTGCAACCTTCTTGTGTGCTTGGGGTATGTGCTCATAAAAACAGTTGTGGAAAGAGCAGGTGAGCCTCACTTCCTAAATCATCTGCGCAATGTTGTGGAGCCATCTTGGGCTAACATCCCTCCACCATACCCCCCTCTATTCCCCTTCCACGCTGCCCTTCATGCCTCCACCAATTGTCTATCACCGCACTGCATGGGGAGCTTGAGAGGAGAGACCCTGTCTCCGGCACTGGGCACATGGCCTGGCATATATTAGATGCTCCTGCTTCTTAAATGTTGATGAATGAAAGAAAACACCTGAGGGCTGGGCTCCTTCCTGCAGAGGCCCAGCAACTAGAAGTTTCCATAAGTAACTCCTTGTCTTCATTTCCTGTCTTCAAGGCCATTTTCCCAACAAGGCAATGCCCTCAGCAGGAATGTTGCCGTGGCTCCAGGGGATATTCTGCAATGTGAATAATCCTTGTTTTCAAAGTCCCACCCCGGGAGAATCTCCTGGAACTGTGTCAAACTATAACAACTCCATGTAAGTATTGAGATGCCCCAAATCTCAGGATAGGGCTTGAGGGCATTGGTTCTAAACCTGGGGGCAGTTAAAGACCAACCCTAGAAGCTGATGAAAACCGATGGCCCCTCTTCCCCCCAAAATGGACACACACACACACACACACACACACAAAGCATTACATTGTGCATAAGATTTCTGGGTACTTGAGGACTCCAGGTTAATGACCTCTCCTCTGGGGTCTATTTTTAAGTCAAATCCCATAAGAAGAGAGTCTATCTTCGAAATTCCCTTTCAGAGCAGGAGGTAGGAGAACATGATATGAGCATGTCCTAGAGATAGAGGCTCAAGGATGTGCACAGGGTCATCCTTCACCCCCTGGGCTGATCTTGAGTTTACCTGAGGGACATCAACAAGGCTCATTTGGGAGTGGGCTTCACTGTGCTTATATAAACACCAGGTCAGATGGAAACAAGATACCGGGTTACTCCAGTTTTTTTGTTTTTTGTTTTTCCTTAAAGTAGCTCTGCATATAATTCCTCTGGGACAAACCTGCATTTGACTCAAGAAAAGGGATACTTGACAAGTCAGCCCCATGCTCAGAGGTAGCCTTCCCCACTGGGAGCAAACTATGATTGCTTTTACCCTATCCTGGCAGAGTAGGGTAGTCCTGATAGAGACTTGTGCCCTGTAAGCCTGTAATACGTATCTGTTTGCCAATCTTTGGAATATAAAAAGATGGAAGAGGGAGCATCTGTCTTCCTGAGACTGTCTGGAAGGTGACATTTTAGCTGGGAGTGCAGGGCTACAAACACTTCCTGGAGGCTCTAACTTCCAATCTCTAACTTCAGCTTGCGTCCCCTAGAGGGGTTTGAGAAGGAACACTTCCCCATCCATAGAGATGGCATGGGGTCGCCCAGAGGGATCAGGGAGCCTGGAAGACAGCTCAGTGGGGGCTAGCTGGGGCTTTGGACGTACTGGCACTGGTGGTGTCTAGAACCTGAGGGAGTTGGGGAAGGACGGCTTCTGACTCCAGCTGTACTCAGCATTAGAACCAGGAAATCCAGGTTTCACATTTCGCACCCTCATTATAGGTGAAATACTGGCTTATTCAAGGCTCTTTTGCCTGCAAGCCACAGAAGCCCATTCCAACAAGCTGTATGTAGCCCTAGAGGGAGATAGATGATATGGACACTAGACCTTCTTGCAAAGCCAGGGGAAGTCAGGCAGGCCTCAGGAGGGGTGGGACAGGAGCTGGATGGCCACAAACCTGCTCTCCCCTCTCTGGGCCTGCAGGGTTCAGCCTCTGTCCCTTTGTCTGTGCAACAGCTATATTTACCTCTCTCCACCGACCAATGTCCCTACTTCTCAATGCCAGTGCTGGCTCTGGTTGCCCAGTTCAGAGCACCTTGCCTTGGGCAACTGGAAGGACATCTTTCAATACCATTCAAATTCCTGGGAATAGAGATGTTTGGTTCAACTTCATTTTCCTCATCTGGTCAGCCACGGCAGAGGGCATGTGAGTGTGTATGGGTGTGTGGGTGCCCACTTATAGGGAGGAACTTGTGGATTAAGCATGGCTGTCCATCCATGCCTATGAATGGCTGGCCAGGTGAGGTCTCCAAGAAGTGGCAAACTCTGGGAAGAACCTCCTTTGAATGTCATCTTTGAATGTCATCCTGCTGAAGGCTTCTCTGGGTGGGAAAGACATAGAGCATGGGGTTAAGAGGTGAGTTGGCCCTGCTGAAGCTGGAAAACTGAACAAAATGCTCACCCGCCCTATGAGCCTGTTTGTACAATGAAGTTGAAATAGCCTTTTCTCCTTTGGCCTTGGTGGTATTAAAATGATACGTAATGTCATAGCTAGGGCAAGCATATGGGGTCTCCAAAACTAGCAAGCAGTATTATTACTATTATGAAAATGACAATATCTTTGCTAACGAAGCTTTGTCTTTCTTACAGCTTGGCGAGGGTGTTTAGAGATTTTCAAGAACTCGTCATGAAGGCACCAGAGAGGCAGAACCTTGGCCATGTTTGGAAGGAACTTCAAACCTTGTCTCAACTCATGGACACCCTCCGGACTCACCCCGAGAGAGTAGCGGGTATGCTGGGCTTGCTCCTTCTCATCCATCACTTGCCTCTCCCTTGCCTTACCTGTCAGAGAGACCAAAGGCACAGGAAAGAGAAGGAGATTTAGTGCGGAAAGATACTAGAGGTGGCAGGAAGGAAGGGCTCTAGAGGTGGCATGAAGCTCACCTTGGTGAGGACTCCTCTTTCTATCAGTTTAAGAGTTAGGAAGTTGAGGAGGGCAGGAAAGTTCTCGTTCCCAGCAAGTCTAGACTCAGAAAGGAGAATGCCGGAGTGGTTGCGCTCTGGGAAGGATGAGGCTAGGTTAATTCTGGAAGCAGGAGGAAAAGGGTAAAGGGAAAGGTGTGGGAGTATTTTCATGGAGCACTAGAGAGTGAGCTAACCAGGACTGCGTGGAAGCAATGCCAAGTAAGGGGCCAGAGAGGTCAGAATGTGTATGTTTATCATGGTGTAAATATGCACGATCATTCCATTTCTTCCAGGGATATTCAGCCTCCCGGGCCCTGAGGCACAGCAGATGTAGAGGGAGATGATACGGGGCTGGGGGTTTTAAGGAGGTACTGCAGAAGGTCCAGGAGGCAAGGGTGGTGACTGGAAAACAGGCATCGGGTCCAGGCTGCAGAAGGATGGATGGGGAAACCAGAAGTACTGAAATGGCCTGGGGAAGATCAGGGGACAAGGGAACAGAGGCCCCTGGGAGTTCCACAGTCCTGTGGACAGTCCCCTCTCAGCCCCTGTTTAAGGACGGGTGTGCTGAGCGGGATAGAGGGCTTGATGACTGTGGTCAAAGAGTGAGCTCTGCAGATCCAGGATTTCAAAGGTAGGCAGGAGCAGGGAGAAGAAGCCCCTGGGTATGGCTGGGGTGGCTGAAGCAGGGCAGAAGTGAAGGTTGAGCTGATGAGGATACCAAGGGACCAAGAAGCCAGGCTGTTGGGAAACTGTTTGTGTGGGCAGGTAGGGGAGATGGTTACCAGGGTAGGACAGTCACTTGGGCTCAGGAGCAGTGAGGGCCGGACGTGGCAGAGGCTTGGGCACGAGCTGGAAGCCTCCCCCCACTAACCCTCCACCATCCCCAGGAGGGCAGATGAGCAGCTGGGAGGGAGAAAGCCCCACCAGAAATCTAGGGCTCTCTGCAGTCCTGCAGGGGAAACGTGACCACCAATGGGGGAAGACTGTGAAGGCTTAGCAGCAGTGAAGAGGTCCTGCATGCATCCTATGTTGCTAGGACAGGGGGGCAGGGGGGACTCTCGGGATGGCCTCCGAGGATGACGGGGATGAGCAAGGGGTCTACCAAGGGGACGGAGAGGCTGGATACAACCGTTCCTGTTCAGGGTTCTGAACAAGAGAAGTGGGAGAATGGTAGGAATCAGCCCTCCAGGGGTCCTCACCCATGCAGCTGGAGAGACGGATCAGAGCGGGTACCCACGCTGAGGGCTCCCAAAGCAGAGGTGGAAGGACAGAAAGAAGAGTGACCACACCTTGGGGGGGGGGGGGGGGGGGGGGGGATGTGGTGGGGGCGGGGCTTCAAGAGAACAGAACTCCAGAGGGGCAGTTATCCTTAGGAAAGTATTTTCCTCTTCCCACCTGGCCACCTTTTCCCTTCTCTCCCTGTGGGAGCAATGAAGGACAGGAGTATGTTCAGAGAGCATGTTGAGATGACTTCATTACATTTTCATTCTCTCCAAAATAGTAACACATGGACTGTAGGTAGCAATATCCTACAAACCAGATCATAAACATGACCTTCTGTGCTGCCCTGGATAGAAGAGTTTACTCAGCTCGAGCTGGAGGACCTTCTAAGGTGTGAGCACAAGCAGAATTTTCATAGTAAGAGAAACAGGGGAGAGGCAGCAACCGGAAAGCACTGTTTGCCAGGATTCAAGACGCAGACGAGACCATGGGCTGTCTAACCCCTGGAGTGATTGCCTACCTCATTCATCCTGTGGGATCTGGAAGGAGGCAGACATTTCGTTTTGTTGTCTCATTGTCAGATGGAGTCCAGCTGGGAGGACATGTAAAGGAAATCATTTCAAACCACGATTTCTCTGCGGTCTTTATAGTGTGTATATGAGAACCAAAGTCACAGCTTCCCAACCTCCACGCAGGCCTAGTTTTGAATTGGCATACAGGTGGTTCCTTCTGCTGGCCTTCAGTCTGTGGAGGGAAGTTCTCTCAAGGAGAGCAGCTTCAGAGGTCTGGAGAGACAGGGTGGGAAAAGGCCAGCCAAGGCTCCCCAAAGGAATCTGGGGGCTGGGAACAAAGATTCCACAGCACCCCTGACCTTGGTGGCCATAAGAGGGGACAGGGGGCCATCCCCAAAGTCTCTGAAGGAATTCTAGGCCAGGCATCTAAGATTTCCCAAGTATCCACCGTCAGGATGGCGGACTATTTCAGGGTCCATCCCAGGGTCACTTGGGGACTTGCTCACTGTCAACACTGAATCCTCCGCCCAAAGCCCCTGTGGAGGGTAAAGCCTTGGGGAACGAGGTGGGCGGCTGTCATTGGTATGTGCTTTTGCCTGTCAGTTTCCAGTCACCTGGGAAAGTATGCCGATGGCTGACCCAGGTGGCCTTTTCTTTTCCTAGCAAACCTGTTGTACAGCATTCTCCCCAGGGGAGGATTAATGGTAAAACACCAGACGTGAAGCCCCCTCCCCTCTCAGCCCCAAGCAAGCACTGTGGTCTCTCAATCATCTTCAGACACCTTCTTCCCACGAGCCCCACACGTTCTCCTGGCTTCTCTCCCACCCCAACCCTCAGGTCCCCTCGGCTCCGCAGGCCTCAGCAGCCCCCTCCCCCAACCTCTTCCCAGGGAAGCGAACAAGAAGAACCACATTTTAAACAAAATTTATTTTTCTTTCCTCAGGCCCCCAGTTCACATTTCTCCCTCGGGAGTCTAGTGGAACTTCTGTCTGGTATCAGCCACCTCTTACATCTTGGGCCCCACACTCTCACTACAGGGTGACCCCCACCCCTCTCTGCAGAACCACCATGCTCCTGCCCCTTCCCCCATAGAGCCACAGCAGCCCAGTCACCTGGGTGAGGCAGAGGGAATGGCTTCCCTCCCCAGCAAGATATTCTTAGGCAAGGTCAGGCGAGTGAGTTAAAGAATAACGAATTGACAAACAGTCAAATGGGTTGCCGACTCTCAGGTCACAACCACAAGTATTTATTGGGTGCCTCCTGACATTCCACAGGTGTTCGTCGAGACCCTGATTCCACGTCAGGCTCTCATGCTTCGTGTCAGAGCGAGGTGTCCTCAAGGGCTTACCTCTGTGCGCCCAGCATTGCTAGCATGATGAGGGATAAAATGAAGGCAGGGTCCTTAGCCCCCTCCTCTCCAGAGACTCGTGTGTGTGTGTGTGTGTGTGTGTGTGTGTGTGTCCAGGGAGCCCCTTGAGGCCAGTGTAGGACATAATGCTGACTATGAAGAAGTGATTGTGAGAAAGAAGAATGACCGAGCTGGGGTCCAGCAGAAGGAAGAAAGGAAGCTGGGTTTGGAAGATGACAAGACTTATGTTATCAGAAAAAGGGGAAAGCAAGAATAAAATAGAGCAGCCCCTTTCAGACCCCCTCCTGCTCCTGGGATCCCTCCTATATTCTGGTTTCCCAGGGGCCTTTGGGCTTTCCCCATGGGAAAGGTGGTAACACTGCCTGGTAACACAACTCCCCAGAGTCTGTCGTGAAGCGGAGACTCAGGTCTTATTGTCCCTGCCCTAGCTACATGGGCAGGTCCCTGGCTTGACCCATCCCCTTTGAGGAGGAAATGAGCAGCAACCTCCATCTGGACCAGGCCCTTCAGGGAAGCACACAACCCGAAGACAGAAGGGAAGGCTGTCAAGTGCTCAGGGGAGTAGGCAGGCCTCTTGGCTGCCTGGTGAAGGGAGAATTTGGGGGAGAGAAGATGGGGTGCTGGGGTATTAGGAGCAGGAAGGAGCAGGAGCACTGGATAATTAGAGTTAGACAAAGGAGAACTAAGAGGTAAGTAGTCAGCCAGGCTCCTGGGGAAGTTGGGATGTACACATGGGCACTTTCATGAAACCCAGATGTTTTCCCTTAATGTTGAAATGATTTCCTAAACATCTATGAAGGGGGCCCATGTTTTCAGGCCTGGGAGGCCACTTCACAGTCCTTAGCCCAAGTCACCCTCACAATATCCCTGTGAGGTGTGCAAAGTACAGACACAAAGCATTCAATCACTTGCCACGGGGTCACCTTAACAGCTAGGAGTCCTTTATGCCTCCTTATAAAAAATTTCTGCTTTTAGTACGTCCCGAGGAAAGCCAGGGAGAATGTAACTGGGGCTGATCAAGGCACAAAATTATAAGTCCAGGCAATAGACCATCTCCTCTTTCCCTCCTAAAGCTTTTCTTGCCCCAAACAGGCCCCTTTCTCCTAGTCTATGTCAATACCCCAAGCTTAGAGTCTTAGCTGAGATGACAGAAATGCCAGGAAGAGCCCTCTAACCCATGACAACACAGTGTGGACACAGCATGTAAGTCCTCTCATTCCACATTAGGCTTTTTCAGCCTTAACACTAATGATATTTTGGACCAGATGGTTCTTTGTTTTGTAGTGGGGAGGGAGTTATTCTGTCCACTGTGAATGTATTACCAGCATCCCTGGCCTCTACCTCGTAGCACCTCCCCAGTTGCTGCACCCAAAAATGTCTTCAGACATTGCCAAATATTCCCAGGGGAGACAAAATTACCCCACTGTACTTCCTCACCCCCATCTGGTTGAGAGTCGCTGTTCTAGACCAATTCTACAACACAGCTGATGACCTCTCCCCTGTCCTGAGCTAACTTCTTCCACTTTTTGTGCCCCCTCACTAAGTTTTGCCTGGCTGCATCATCAGTAAACGCCGTGACTGTGTTGGTGACAGCCTAGGGGCAGGTGTCCTGACCTCCAAGCTGCCTTGGAACCCAAGAACAGAACCTTCTGCTGAAAGCTGATTAGAAATGCTTCCAACATGTTCTACATGTTCTCCCTTTTTTGACTTATTCCCCATTTGACACCCTGTTCTTTCATTCATATACAGGAAGAGGGATACGAATTCGGGATGTCCTAAAAGATGAAGAAACACTGACACTATTTCTCACGAGAAACATTGGCCTGTCTGACTCAGTTGTCTACCTTCTGGTCAACTCCCAAGTTCGTCCAGAACAGGTAGGTGGAGATCACTGGCCCCTGGAGGGGAGGGGTGAGCCCTGAGCCTGAGAAGAAACAGGGGAGACCTTGCATTATTTTCCCTTCTTGTTTCATGTTCAAAATCCATGATTTGTTCCAAATATTCAGAAAAATACTGGGGGGGGGGGGCGGTCAGTTGAAATAACGAGCCTTCCTGGCATAGGATTATGAAGCAACCCATCCTGGCAGCACTTCAAACAACTCAGATTTGTATAACTGGAAAGAACCTCGGAGAACACGTGGCTCAGAATCCTCTTAGAACTGAGGAAACTGAGGTTTACTCACGTATTCATCAAATATTCAGGGACATCCTAGGTACTAACATACAGTGTGAACAACATAGGCAAACCCTTCACTCTGGGAGCTTATAGTCCTGCGGGGACAGCAGGTGATCCTCAAATAAGCAAAGAAACATATGGAGCATTTCCGGGTCAAGATAGGTGCTGAGAGGAAAATCTGGCAGAGCTGGGTGTTGGGGAGGGTCTAGGAGGCGTGGGATGGAGGCAGTCTGAAATGAGATGGTCAGGGAAGGCCTTCCTGCTGAGATGGTATCTGAACCCACCTGCCTAAGCAGAAGGCAGCGCTGGGAAGCGCTGGGAGAAGAGAGTTCTCGGGTGAGAAATGGGCTGCGCATGCGCAGTGTGTGAGTGCATGGAGCTGATCTTCCCCTGGCTACAGACCTCTGATTGCCTGCACGTTTTCTTCTCAGTGCCAGGCAAGCTCCTTCTTCTGTCCCCACTGCACTCTCTGACCCATGCTCCTCAAAATCTGTCTCATGCATTTCATAATCTCCTATATGTATTCAGGGTGTTTTTAAAACCCCTAATACATGACTTTCCCCATCTGTGGGAGTTCTGGGCCTCAGGGGCTCCTGCCCAGCCTCCTGGGCATGCAGGTTTCTGGCTTGATGAACAAAGTGAGAATGCAAGATAAGCAGGGGCCCAATAGAGCAGACACCCCTCCCGCCTCTCCTGGCCAGGTCTGCACCTCCTCCAGACTCCAGGGGAGACTGAGACATAAACAAAGAATTTCAGGGCCTGTGTCAGTACTGAGATAAAAGTCTGCACCCAGAGGAGGGAGGGGGTACCCCAGACGCCTGGGCAGGGCTGGCTCTGTCCAAAGGGGTTTTCGGGCTGGTCCCCTGCAGCGTGGTGAAGAAACCCATACCTGCTTTTCTGGCTTCTTAGACTGTGAGGTTTCCCCTGAAACCACATGAGGGGAACTGAGGGTCAGCCCTGAGACAATGTGTCAGAGCCTTTGGAGAGCAGGGCCTGCACTGCCCAGGCCCTTGAACTCAGACCTGGCTGCCCTGCTCCACTCTCCCTCCCACTCCCACCTGGGTGGGGGCAGGGCAGGGGACTGGTGGGCCAGCATCCACAGCTCATTCTCCGCTTTGCTTTCTCTTAGCTCATAAAACTCAAGTCCTGGAAATGCCTGTGATGACTTCCAGTTGGTAATAAAAGGGAGATGAGATAAGGGCAGGAATTTAGGGGAAATTTCTTTCCAGCTCCTCACTGACAGGACATTTGGGTCTCAGTTGCTGTGCTGTTGGCATCAGAGCTGAGCCTTTCATGTGGGGGGAAGGGGCCAGTGTCACTGGATTTTGCTATTGTGTAGGGTTGCTCCCTCTGATTAGCTGGTGCTTCCCTGATTAGCAAATGTCAGAGCTTAAGAGGAAGCACAGAGCTCCTGCTGCTGGAAGAGGTTGGTCCTGTTGTCCCAGCTCCTCTGGGCCCTATGCCCTCCCTGCTTCTCAGCATGGTCGCCAGCTGCACCTGCTTCCCCATCTCTGTCTCGGGCCTCCATCCAGTTGTGCCACTCCTTACCAGCACCGTCCACCACCGTTTTCCTCCACGATGGAGGGGGCTCACCGTTATCAAGCCCGGCAGTTAGCCATTTCCATAGTGGTTTCCACTGTTAGCCACAGTAGCTGAGGAACTGAATTTTAAATATTATTTAATGTTGATTAAACTTAAATAGCCACATGGCGCTTACAGCTCTCTGCTTAGTCTCAGCAAACATGGGATTTTGTTCTTCATCAGGACTGCGTGCCTCTCCGGGGTCCTCTCTGCCTGGTACCGGAGATCCCCCTCTCCCCATCTAGGAAATTGTTAGATGATGAGAGTGGAATTGTTGTTTGGCTCATCACTCACTCCACCCCCCAAGCCCAGCCTCGAAACTCCTGGACTTGCTTCAAGGCCCAGCTCAAGTGTTGCCTCCCTGGTGAAATCATTCATAAACCCTCCCTTCTTTGTTTTGCCCACTCCCACTTCCCTACTCAGCAAAGAGCTAACGGGTAGTGATGAAGCACAAGCTCTGGGTTCAAATCTCAGCAAGGCCATGCAGTTAACTGTGTGACCTCGAGCAAGTTAAACAACCACTCTGTGCCTCTGTGTCCTCATTTATAAACTGGGAACAGCAAAAGTGCCTATGATTGTTATGAGGGTCAAAAATAATTAATATATGTAAAGCACAAAAACGGTGCCTGGCACACAGGAAACACTGAAAAACACTGGCTGTTCTTAACACTCCCTCTTCTGTGCTCTGGTTTCACTACGTTCAATTTAGCACTTACCACTCTTTAAATGCCTGCATGTCCAGCCAGCCGGTAAGCAGCTTGGAGAGCAGAAAACTCACCTTATTCTCTGTATCCCCCGTAACTGTTCTAGTCCTTGCAGAAAGGGACTCAGTGAATAGGCATTGAATGAATGAGTCACTTTGTGAAAGAAGGAGCTGGGACCTTCATGATGTTCCAGCTTTCCCACTAGCCTGCTGTGTAATTTCTCCTCCATCACTTTTCTCCCCTAGAATATTCGAGGTTTGGACAAAGTGAGCTCATTGATTCCCTCCACCTCAGAATGTTTTAGACGCCAAGATTAGGGTTGGGGCTGTGAAGCAATGTGTGGCCAAAACAGGAAAGCTCTGTTGGAACGTGAGCTTGGTTACAGTCCCCTGAGATTGATGGAGTCCACACCAACCCACTGTCAGCCGTGACCTCATTTAGTGGGAGGTAGGGTTGGGGTCATCGGATCACCCTGAGAACTGTGTCATCAGAAGCCCTGGGGAGACTATAGAGGCCAGGGAAGGCCATGAACCTGTTCATGGTACTTGGGGGTTGGGAGTCCAAGACTCTAGGAGGCCAGTTACTATACTAGGTGGCCAAGGATCTCTAGCTAGGGTTGTGGCCTTCTTGGTCTCTGAGGCCATCATAGGGACTGTGATTCAGTCCAAGGGTGATTGTCCTTGAGCTCCATAGGAGCTAGAGGTTGCGCTAGCCAGCAGTTGGGTGTGACCCAATAAATACAGGATACCCACTTTGGTTTTCATTTCAGATAAATGAATAATTTTTAGCATAAATATATCTAATTTGGACCCTATTTGGGACATACCTGTACTAAAAGCTGTTCACTGTTTATCTGAAATTTAGATTTAACTGGGTATCCAGGATTTTTATTGGTTAAATCTGTTGAGAAAGGAGAATGGGGGCTGGTCATTTGCCATCACTTTAAATCCATTCTAGCCACTACCTGTCCTTAGCTTCAGGGGAAAAGGTCCTGTTGGTACCTTAGCATTATGCTAAGAAAGAAGGCTCATATATTAAGTGGCTTTCTGATGAAATGAGGCTTGGGAGTGTGTTAATTTGCTGTGACTGCTGCAAGAAACCACCACAAACTTAGTGGCTTCAAACAACACAAATGTATTCTCTATGGTTCTGGAGATCGGAAGTCTGAAAGTCCAGGTGCTGGCAGAGTTTCATTTCTTCCTGGGAGATCCAGAGGGAAATCCATTTCCAGTTTCCAGAGACTCTCCAGGCTCTTTCATCTTCAAGTCCCACAGTGGCCAATCAAGTCTTTCTCATGTCACATTACTTTGACATTTTTTTCTTCTTACTTCCTCTTCCACCAGCTTTAAAACAAATAAAATAAAACAAAACAAAACAAAAACCCTTGTGATCACATTGGGCCCACCTAGATAATCCAAAATAACCTCTTTATTTTCAAGTTGGCTGATTCGAACCCTCAATTTCATCTACAATCTGAATTCCCCTCCAACATAAATAATGCTTTCACAGCATCTATGGGTAAGGACGTGGCCATCTTTGGGGTAGCTGGGATTCTCCCACCCAGGGAGTTTTCCAGTGTTGCTTCTCCTCCCTGCAGTTTGCTCACGGAGTCCCAGACCTGATGCTGAAGGACATCGCCTGCAGTGAGACTCTCCTGAGACGCTTCATAATCTTTAGCCAGCGCCATGGGGCACAGACAGTGCGTGACGCCATGTGCTCCCTCTCCCAGGGCACCCTGCAGTGGGTGGAAGACACTCTGTATGCCAACGTGGACTTCTTCAAGCTCTTCCGTGTGGTAAGGGAGGCATTTAGCTGCTGACCCCTTGGAAGGTGATTCTTGGGTGCAGGGCGATCTGGTGGCAGGTCATCGGGGACTCGTGAATTGACGGTCAGGAGGGCATGAGCCTGTTGTTCAAGACAGTTCTTGAGGAAGCTCCAGGCTCCAAAGACCCAAAGAATCTTTACCGATATTATTTTTAGAGCAGCAGCCCAGGCACCCAGGAGTCACTTTAGGTTCACCATTAGTTATGCAGTTGTGGCAGGTCTGAGTCCTTCCCAGTGTGGGATAAATCCTCTCTACCACCTCTAGCGGTGTGGAAAGGAGGAGTCCTGATTTGACTGCCTGTCCTACTATTTTCTAAGACAGTTGACCTTTGCTGGCCCCATCGCTCATCTATGTAACAAATACAATACTTTATAGAATGGCAGGAAAGGATACATGAAAAAAAAATAGATGCAATCATTAAATAAATTTCAATACATCAGAGCGTCACACTCTGGGTCTGGTCTTGACCACAGAGGTTGCTGTTTCCGGGTAGAAAAAAATAACAGAAAATTCCATAGTTTCAACCCCGTGTTCTAGAACTGCATCCTAGATACACTTCTTGGGACCTGATAATACTTCCTCTTTTGCTAGAAGGATGAGAAGGAATTATAAAAAGGAGGTGAACAATAGCAGTTCTTACGCTTCGAGTGTATGAGCATCACGAGAGAAGCTGGTAAAAGATGCAAATTGCAAATTGCCATCTCTGGAGACTGATTCAGAAGGTCTGGGCTGGGCCCGGCATCTGCCCTGTTAACCTTAGGTGGTTCCAATGGAGGTCATTGTAGGCCATGTTTTCAGAAACACTCAAAACTAAAATTCTTCAGAGAAAATGACATGTAAAAATATACATATTGTTTCTATAATTATAAAATGTTTCTAGGATCCAATTTTTTTTCTTGTGCCATTTTAATTTCTGAAACTGTTATAGGGTATGCCAATCATGAGAACTTGGTTCAGGAATTTGTGTTTTGCCGTTTTATGGTTGCTCTCTCAAGTCCCAGAAAACCCACTCTCAGCTCATCTTAAAAAGAAAGTTGAAGGCTTTTAAAAACAACAACAAAAATAAAACAAGACCCCTCAGTTTCTGGCAGAGTCCACACTTGATTCCCTTCAAAACGTGACTTGCCTTTGGAACATTCCTCCACAACGTTCCCAGTTCATCAGGGTGGGTCTCCAGCATGGCAAGAGGGGTTAGTACTTACCTAAGCCATCACCCGTGAGAGCCCAGGACCCCCGATGCAGGGAGAATAAAAAGGCCTGTGGTTCAAACGTCTCTGTCTAAAATTCCAAAAGGAAGTCAATTTTATACGTACTGCTTGGTTTGTTTTCAGAATCATAAGTGTGAGTAAGGTAATAAAGGTCCTTTATGCTGGGCTGCTGAACAGCAGCAAAGCCAAGGACCAGTACCTGTGTTTGCAGAGGTGTTAATGTCCCTGGGCACCCAGGGTCGTGCAATCCCCTGGGCAATAGAAAAAAGGCAGAGTTATGCATCTCTTTTTAAAGTGCCTCAGCGGCTGGTGCCAGAAAATGTAGCCTTGGAGTATAGCCGGCCATACCGGGAGAACAGTTCTGGCTGTAGCAGGATCAAGGGAGACCTGGGTAAAACTTTCCATGAGGGGCTGGAACCAAGCTCAGATCACTGGCTTCAAAATGCTTATCACAGAAGAAAGACCAGAAAATCTTTCCTTCTACAATTGCTAGAGTTCAGGAATCAGAGTACTTCGGCCGGTGGCCCTTACTGACCTGAGACACAGCCCATGTGCTTACTCACTGTTCGTGAGTGCATGCCTTCAAACCTGACCCAGGTACCTTCAAGGGGCCAGGCACTGTGCTGAGGTTGAGGCTCCAACCATGACCCTACCACCTTCACTGAACTCTTAGCTTGAGAAAAGCAAAAAGGCCATGTCATAGCAGTTGGTGTTAGAAACACCAAACACCGATAACGTTTAGGTGCTGGAGCAGTGGTTCCCAGCCTGGCTGCACACGGAACCACCTAAAGAGCTTTTAAAAACTACCAATGCCTGTCCCCCAACCTCAGAGATTTTGATTCCATGGGCCTTTAGTGTTGTTGTTGGTTTTTTTTTTAAGATTTTATTTATTTATCTGACAGACAGAGATCACAAGTAGGCAGAGAGGCAGGCAGAGAGAGAGGAGGAAGCTGGCTTCCTGCTGAGCAGAGAGCCCGATGTGGGGCTCGATCCCAGGACCCTGGGATCAAGACCTGAGCAGAAGGCAGAGGCTTAACCCACTGAGCCACCCAGGCACCCTGCTTTTAGCGTTTTTAAAAGTTTCCCAGATCATTCTAATGTCCAGCCGGGTTGGATTCACTGACCTAGAACATAGGAGTTTGGTTCCCAGGTTGAGAATCACTGATCTAGAACATAGGAGGTTGATTTACAGTCTTGTATATCGAGCAAAATAATAATATCCCAAATGCCACCAAGACCTCAAAGCACTTTCATTTGATCACCCATGAGACCAAGGTGCTGTGGACCCATCCTCCCTGCCATTCTCTTAACAAAGGTAGTGTGTAGCCCCAGAGATAGCCTGGAAGGGAAAAACCAGCAGGACTACTGCTACCTACCCTCTTTTTGCTCCCGCTCATCTCTGTGGGGAAAGACCAGACCAAGACAGAATCCATGGAGCACAAGCAAAGAAGACGGCCACCCTTTCCGGTGCCCTTGAAATGTGCTTCTTCATTTGACAAGTGGACAGAGTGGCTAAACATTTTTTTTTTAATAAAAATTACTAATAAGGAAACCCAAGAGAAACTGCAGGCATGAAGACAGGATTTTTGCTTTTATCACTCCTGTACCCATCTTATCCGCATTTTCAGAACAACCCTGAGGCACACAGAAAGGCTCACGGAAGATCCTCAGACCCTGGGAGAGGGACATTGAGAGGGACATCGGGGAAGCAGCGGCAGCTTAGAGGCCAGGGGCGGGGGCCTCTCTGGACTAGACTGTTATTGCAGCTGGTTGGCGGGCAGCCACGCTTAGCTCCAGTACCGCGGAATGCGGTGCCTTCTGTTCTCCTGGACTGTTTGTTTCTCATATGCATGTATACCAGTGTGCAAATAAGGTTTTATTAAATGCCAAGGCAGTGCTCATTAACAAAGAGGGGCCATGTCAGTAAGCTGGGGTGATGGCCCTGGGTCCCCTTGTGGAAGGAGCTGGGTCCCAGGTGGGTGGGAGTGCAACCTCCAGACCTGGCCCTCGGAGCTTAGGGGATCCCAGAGGAGGGTTTGGCTGTTAACACCACCTGGGGCCAGCTGTGTTTTCCCTCGGACCCATGGAGATCAGAAGCCAGTGTTCTCATCCTCAAATAATCCCAGCACAGTCCCCGTGGCCTCACTCCACCCCACCCGTCCCCATACATACACTCGCGCACACCCAACGCGCGTGCCTGCTGGGGCACGCGCACAGGCACACAGGCGCGCACGCGCACTGGCTGCGGGGGTGGAGTGGGGGGCGCGGGGGTATCTAGGTGGGCTGTCAGGTGCTCTGCTGTTTCTCTGAGGAGCTGTAGGCACTCTTGGTCGGCGTGGCTGAGCTTGCCTCCACCTGTGGTCCCCTCGGACTTGACGCCCCCAGCTGGAAAACCGGCAGCGCCCCCCCCACCCCACCCCCACCCCGGTATCGGTATCATGTATCATGCCAGCCAACACTACCTGAAACATTTCACACCTCGTAAAAATGGTATGTCAGTTTCGGGTGAGGGGTTGGGACGCTTCCCATCTGATTTGGCCCAGGGCACGAAGGCCCCTCCCCCTCCCCCTCTTCCCTCTGCGGTCCTTCCTGTTTTCTCTCTGACTCTGGAGCACAGCTTTGAAATCTTGCTGAGAAGCAAATCTGTCCCTTCTGCTCTGAATGTTTATTTGTGGAAGTTCGGCAGGGGAACGGAGGCTGTGCCAAGACCTGCCACACTGCTGGGAAATCTGAGTTTCCCTCCCTTCCCCCTTCTCAGTGGATGTTGATAGAGGAAATTTGGCCTCACCGGCATTTTGGCCCCCCGTGTCCCCCCTTCGCTTCCAGTGTGGCATGATTCAGTTTTCTTTACTTGCCCTCAACCACTGTTCTGTGGCAGTTTTTACTTTTCGGATTTCATTTCATCTGTGTCTCTTTGACGGTAGGGTGGCTGAACATTGATTTGGGAGGGGCCACAGGACCCAGTCTTGGGGGTGCTGACTACATGTGACTTTCAATGTCCTGCTTTGTTCTTGGCTCTGCTCCCTAAATTGCGGAATAAATGTGGGTGGACTGCTTGCTGCCCAGGGTGAGCTGGCCATGGGTTCTCTTCTCCGGGATCTTTCATTGCAGTTTGTTAAATTCAACTGAACCATTTCAATTTTCGGACAATATTGCCGTGTCATAATTCTCTGGAAAAGCCCCACATCTCCAGGAATTTATAATGAGGTCCCATTAATGGCTTAACCTCATGATCTCCTCTCTCTTCTGATTCTGAATCTTTGGGTTGTCAACTTTCTCCCACTTCTGTGTGAGGGTTTTGAAAGGGAAGAAGGAAAGGAGTGATACCCAGTGCCAGCAGTGTGAGGTGAGGGGTGGTGGTGGGGGCAGCAGGGCTGTTGAGTGGAAAATAAAATTAAGTCAGAAGATAGGTTTTTTGGGACTCCTGTGTGGCTCAGTGGGTTGGGGCCTCTGCCTTCGGCTCAGGTCATGATCTGAATGGAGCCTGCTTCCTCCTCTCTCTCTGCCTGCCTCTCTGCCTACTTGTGATCTCTGTCTGTCAAATAAGTAAAATCTTTTTAAAAAAATAGGTTTTTTGGTTTTTTTGAAAATTATGAAGCCCACAACAAGTATATTTGATATAGAGCATTAGTATTTATTCTGCTTATATCTATGAAACTTTGTGTCTGTTTTAATCAAAATCTTCCTTGTGCAAATGAATTTCAGTAAAGAAGAAATAAAAAGGAAATAGGAAAGAGAAATATTAATATACATTAAATGGGCCTTAGGCATGTGGGCCTGATTGTCATTGGCCTGCTTTGATCTCTTCTGGGCTCCAGACACACAGGAGGCCACAGCTTATTTCATGATAGATTAGGTGTTGTTTTTATGAATTTAAAAAGAAAAAATATGGAGAAGCAAAATGAAAATGACTTCAGACACAAAAAGACCCCTGTGAAGGCTGCTGTTTCCATAATGGTTCCTGGGTCTTGGCCTTTATTTAGCTGATAAAAGGTTGACAACCAATGTTCTGTGGATGGGGTTCTCTCCAGCGTAAACTGGTTTTGAGAAGGATTTCGTCTCTGATAGTTGGTCAGAACAGTACTTCTTCACCTTTTTATGAATTAGGATTACCTTTGAGAATCTGATAACAGCTCTAAACCTTTTCTCTAAAGAAATATAAGTTCACACAAACAAACAAAGTATAGGGGCTCATGGAGCCTCTGAAGCCAGGCCCCAGCTAAGAACTTTTGTATTAAAATCTCTTTCCCGCCTACCATTAATATATGCTCTTTCCTAAAGTGCCTCGCTCAGGATAGCCACAGATTCTCCCTTAACTCCACTTATGAAGTAATCAGCTTCTCCCTGTGAGCATGGGACCCCAAGGTGAGAGGACCAGCTGGGCAGCCTGCTGGAGCATACAGAAACCTGGTGGTCAGGACACTGGGTTCTGGCTCTGGGTTGGCCTCTAACATGCTGTCATTTAAGTGACCCTTGCTTACTTGCTTTACTTGCTACACTCCCCTTCTGTAAAATCAAGTTAGCAAGAGCTACGCTACCTATCTCAGAAGATGATAGCAGAAATTCACATTAGAGAAGAGATGGAAAAGCACTTGGAAACAAAAAGCATTTTTGCTTTTACCAAAGCAAGAATGCAGCCGCTTGGCAGAGGCCCCATTGTTCCCTTGTCATTGCTACACTCCCGGAAATGTTCTTCTCAAACACTTAGGTGGGATGTTCTTCTTTCTCAGACCTCTCAGACTAGCAGGAGTTCTGTCTCATGCATTGACCTTTTGGCTGCCCCTAGATTCCAAACGCTGTTCTGCTTTCATCAACCACAAATATCAAGACTGAAGTCACAGCAGAGAAAAAAAAGGCCTAGTTTCTTTTGAGCCAAAGAAAGTCCCATCACTTGTCTGTTCACATACTCCAGAGCCCACCCTCTCATCCAGATGCTCTGTCCCCTTCAGTCCTGGGAGATGACATGTCTCTGTGACCTCTCCTGGTAGAGACAGTTTGGCATTTCCCCCAATCCAAGTGATTTAGTCTGAATTCTCCATTCATGACGCATTTCCTGGTACTAAGGGTGTCCCCTCCTGGTTGCCCCCTCACCACTGAAGCCTGGCTTCCTCTCTTTTCATCTGATGCTTAACAACTGTCAGGGTGCAACAAACATACTTCAAATCCACATTCTCCTAGTTGCCTAGCAACAACTTCCCTCCTGGATAAATCTGGATTTCCTGTAGCAGTGGCCTAGGACTGAACACAGCAAGCCTGTACTGCCTGTCCACAGCGTCGTCTAATTTTCAACTTGGTTTGGGTGCTTTTAAGACAGTAGTTCATCCTTCCATCAGCTCCCAACGGCCATGTCATCCATGTACACACACTTTTAACCAAAAGCTACCCATTTATCCTTGTGTTAGGTACATCCTCAACTTAGAAATAATACTGTTTACTGGATGGTCTTTTTGAATCAGAGAAAGTAAAACACAACAATTTCAACTCACAAAACATTCTTTTGTGTGCTGGCAGAATGGCATATGTTTGATTAATCTATTGGGTCTAGAGCATCATCAAATATTGCTCAAACAAGATTTTTTTTTTTTTGTAGCTAACATGCTTCATTCTGCCCTAAGTAAAAAACATTACATAGTCTCATAGGAGAGATATATTTCTTGTTCCTTGAGAACCCAAACGGAGATCTAGTGTAGTCAGAATCTTCTTGATTGCCAGCTATAGCCTTCAGTCCATTTCTTTGAGTATAGATCAAGGCCCAGGAATTGCCCTGCCCCCAAAGGCCAACCATGGCTGATGGGAAATGATAGAGACACACCCTTTCCATGGCCTTATTTAGATATCCAGTGTTTCTTCAGAGGCCTAATCAGACCTTGAAATTGGGTTGACAGGGCTCAGTCCAGTTGTGATATGGAAGGGTTACTTGTTATTCAGGAAATCAAGAGAATTTATTGACATAGGAAGCACTGGTGTGTGTGTGTGTGTGTGTGTGTGTGTGTGTGTGTGAGAGAGAGAGAGAGAGAGAGAGAAAGAGAGAGAGAGATGATACTTGCCATTTTCGTCTATGACCTTTTTTCCAGAAATGTTTTTGCATTTCCATTCAAATAAACTTAGAGCTTCTTCTGGTTCTTTTGGCAGGAACAACCCATGTGAATTTGAATAGATAATGGGGGAAGGAACTAACGGAAGAGGAGAGCCCTGGGAAAGTTATTTTATAATTTATGGCAACATCTGTCAGATGGTTGGTGGCCAGATGTATATGGAAGGGTCCCTAGGCAGGCCAGGCACTGTTCTGAGATGTAAGTGGTAACAGAGATGTGAATCCAAGACCCTCATCACTTACTATCTCCACCAGAAAAAGCCAGGAAAAGAATCGCAACTACGGTACCAAGCACATGGCTATAGAGACATACCTCATGGGACCTAAAACCTCAATAGGCTCTGTCTTTTTCCTACAGGATTTTAGTTTAAGTTACTCATTAATTAATATAACATACTTACTGAGCATCTACTTTGTACCATGCCCTGAAGACATAAAACAAAATAAAACCTATCTTTATGCTTATTGAGTGGAAAGACAGAAAGTCATAGCAAACCAATACAAAAGTGATAAGTGGATGCACTGAGAATTCTAGTAGGGGCTAGGAGGAGGAAGGCAAGGAAGAGCATGGAGTGAGGGAAGGAAGGCTTTCTGGAGAAGCTGAGGTAGTTTCGGATGAGTTGACTCTGGCCTCTGGGGGTGGTGATGAGGATGAAGTGGAATGGGGTGAGTTGGCGGTTTTATTTATTTGGCTCTAAAGTAATGGGTGTAGT
The DNA here is from genome assembly GCF_022355385.1 of Mustela nigripes. Classification (NCBI taxonomy): domain Eukaryota; kingdom Metazoa; phylum Chordata; class Mammalia; order Carnivora; family Mustelidae; genus Mustela; species Mustela nigripes. The sequence goes on along the minus strand of NC_081570.1, from coordinate 80,042,215 downwards.
AGCTTTGCAGAGGCCTACAAGAATGTTTGAGACCTGAAAATTTTAAAAATTATGGCTCTGAAATACAAAGAAAATCTTTAAAACTGAAATCAATAAACATTGCATTGAATGTTTTAGGAAGGTAATATTGTTCAACTTTATTGTTAAATTTAGTGTTCATAAAATTTGAAATTCAAAAAACCAGTTTATCGTTCAGGTTTTCCCACTTTGCAAACATTCCTAAGTGTTTACAGTGATTGCGGAGAAATCAGATCATTCATTAAATGAGTTACTCAAAGCCAAATAATTTCAAAAGCAAAATTAGAAGCCCTTAAAAATACACAGAAACCTATCTATATTGATATGTAGATATAAGTATTTATAGATATGACAGAGACACGGGTGCTTTTCAGTGTGTTGAATCTGATGCAGGGCAGAGTTTTAAGACCAGCATGTGCCTACAGGCTATGGAGGTAAAGGAAAGGAGCTGGAGAGAAGATGCCCACCTAGTCAGAACACAGTCACGGATCATTTCCAGCTCAACGCCATGTGAGGAAAACAGACAACAAACTCACAAAGAAAGGGAAGTAATTAAAAGCAATTGGAGCCAGTGACTAACTGACGTCCAATCTCTCTGGACACATGAATGTGACATGCCTTTATTTTCCATGCTCTGAGTTTCTAATGCCTCTTAGGTCCCTTCCCATTATGTAGGATCTGGTGATTTTTTTCTCTGCACAGCTCTTGGGACTCCAGTCCTTATTCCAGCTTCCTCCAGTTTTTCAGATACCCCTTGGCTCCCCTCTTTGCAGAAAGGGGGCTCATCCTGCCCCACACCCAGATCCAGGATCAGTTCCTAGGTCTCCAGGCTGGGGATTGTGCCAAGGGGATAGGGATGGGGAAGAATCAGTGATGACTTTCAGACTTTTAGCTTTGGTGACAGGGGAGAAGGTGATGCCACAGCGGGAGAGGGTGCACAGGACAGAAACTAGTTTGGGAAAGGTGACATGATCAGTTTAGGGTGAGTTGGACCAGGCAAAGGTCCAGCTGACACAGGGGGTTAGAGGTAGATTTAGAAGTCACCAAAAAGGTAGCAGATTAAGTGATAAAGGGATTGAGACTATCCAGGGAGAGTATGCAGAGTGAGAGGAGCAAGGCCACGGAGCCCCTCAGGAACCTCAGCGCTGAAGGAGAAGGTGGAGACAGAAGCTGAGAAGGATCAGAGCAAACCAGACAAGAGCAGAGTCACTGACATGAAGGGGTGGGAAGGACATAATCAAAAGTGTTGAGAGCAGAGAGATCTGAAAAGACAAGCACCAAAAGCATCCATTAGACTTAAAAACTAGGAGGAAACTGGGAATTTCACTAGAATGCTAAAGTGTCTCCATTGAGCTGTGAGTGTGGAAGACAGGGATTTTGGTGAGAAACTGAAGTCACTGCACATGGACTGCTCTTCCAAGAAGTGTGGGAATAAAGGGTGGAGGAAGGCAGCTAGACTGCAGCTGCAGGGAATAAGGCATCAGGAGTCATTCTTTTTTTCACATGGGAGAATCTTGAGCACATATATGTGATAACAGTGAAGGGAAAGCTGAAGATACACCGGTGAGACTCTTGAAGGTTAACTTCATAAAGGGAGAACTTTGTTTTCATCATTGCTATGTCCCCCAGCCACTGGCACACAGCGGACAATCTGTACATATTTGTCAAATGTTAATTATGTCATTTAGAAACTATAATTGGCTACAACAGAATGCTGAAAAAGAGTGACTTTCCTATTCCTCCCAAAGCCAAGTCCTGTGGTGGGTCATTCAGGAGTGGTGTGGAGGCTCCACAGATTTTCTCAAGAACCCAGGCTCCTCTTCTTTTCCATCACCCGTCCCTAGCACGTGGTTGGTATCTGGTGATCCTGAGATGTCTGCTCTACCTCCTCCAGCACATCAATGTTCCCGGCAGGCAGAGGGTCCTCCTTTAATAGGCCTTCCCCCAAATCCCCAGTGTGTGACTTCTCCTGATATCTTATTAGTCAGGATTTTGTCATGTTACCATCCCGTGTACAATGGAGGCAGAGAAATGTCATTTTTTAGTCAGGCATTATCACCATTAACAAAATTAGATAGGCATACGTATTAGGAAATGTAGAAGGAAGTCCAGCCTGATGGAAGAGAAGCAACAGAAAAGGTTAGAGGTGAAACCATGTATGCCCAGTGCTGGTACTGACCTTCTCTTCTGGAGGCAGTAGGGAGCCATGTCAGATCTTTGAGCAGGAGAGATGACATGGTTAGATTGGTCTGTTAGGTAACTCAGGCTACAGTGTGGGGAGTGCATTGGAACGGAGAAATCTAGAGACAAGGAGCCAGCAAGAATGGTATTCTGATGAAAATGTTCTGGGAGAGAGGCAAGGAGAGCATGAGCAAAAGCAGTCCTAGTAAGGAAGAGAAAAAAGAGAGGAGAGAGTATTTATCTAGTATTCATTCATTCAGCTATTTATTCTTGCACGCAAAAAGCCTCTTTTTTATTTTTAAGTTTTTCTATTACAGATGTAAGTATAAAAGAGACAATAATGTAATGAACTCCCATGGATCCACCACACAGTCAGCTGTTTTCAACATTTGGCCATTATTGTTTAATATGCCCCTCACCTTTTTTCCCTAAAATCTTTTTTTTTAAAGATTTTATTTATTTATTTGATGGAAATCACAAGTAAGCAGAGAGGGAGGCAGAGAGAGAGAGAGAATGAGGAGGAAACAGGCTCCCCACCGAGCAGAGAGCCCGACGTGGGGCCCGATCGCAGGACCCTGGGATCATGACCTGAGCCGAAGGCAGAGGCTCTAACCCACTGAGCCACCCAGGCGGCCCTCCCTAAAATCCTTTAAAGCAAATCACAGACAATATATTCTTTCACCCTTAAATACTTTCTTATGTAAAACTTGCGTGTTTTAACAAAACCACAATTCTGCCATCACACCCAACAAAATTAACAATAATTTCTTAATATTATCTAATACCCAGTCATGTTCACTTTCCTCTGATTGTTACAGCTGATTTGTTCAGATCAAAATAAAGTCCACACATGGCATTTTATTGCTGTATCTCTTAGATCTCCTTTCATCTCTACTAGATCTTATTGGAGTAGTCAGGAGGTGAATCACAGGAGTTGGTGATAACTTGCCACTGGCACACATTTCTACCTGCTGGCTTCCTCCCTACCTGCGTTCTCAGCCCCACCCTCTCATGGAATTAAAGCAGGAATTAAAGTGCTTTGCCCAGCTTTCCCTGAAACTATTTCCAAGGAGTTTGAAAAGAAGTCCTGGCAAGACCAATGTCTAGGGCCAGTGTGAAGGTTAAGTAGAGAAGATGCTTCTCAATGGTGTAGTTGCAAGGGTGGTTTTGCTGCTACTTCCTCTGGCAAATTATTCTCCCATCTGCTTTGTGGCCCTCATAACAAAGCCTTTCATTTAACAGTTAGGAAATGAACCAGAAATGCTGACGTTCCATGAAGTGTTCCCATATTCATTCTTCAGTATCAGGGCCAGAGAGACTGCGAGGGCCCCCCACCCCTACAGCAGGGAGAAGGGAGGGCAGGACCACTGCTAGAAATGGGAGGCTGGACTGTTCAAAACCTAACTCCACCTGCTTCTCAGCTGGGCTGCAACCTGGTAAGCCCACCCATCACTGAGGAGAACCACCCTGGCAAATAGAAAGCTGAGGCTTGTGGCTTGTGGTCCACAATCCTTGAGTCAGAATTACACATCGATCTTGTGAAAAATGCAGAGCCCTTGCAGACATACTCAAGATGCACACTTGAGTTTGAAAACCACTATCTTAAAGCTTAGCATTCAGCCCTAAAAGACGGAGGATCAGTGAGTCAATGAGTTTTGAAACTATCAAGAACGAAGTCATTCATTAAGGACTTGAACTTGGTTTCCAGAAAACAAGTTGTTCACACTGGGCTCAGGTTTGCAACCAGCAGACTTGTGGGCTTCCACGTTCCCTGTGTAGGTGGGACGTGCTTGAATAGTTCTGTATTGTCTCAAGGGCCTGGGGTCAGCAGAACACTGCTGTCTATGGATAATCTGCAAGAAACCTCTCTTCAAAGCTGCCAGCAGCAGCTTCAAAAGAAAGATGATATAACTAGCCAAATGTTCCATATAAGAAAGTAGTGTTGAACAGAGGAAGAGTCACAATCTACCTGAAAAAGCCTCAACGGAGCAAAGATGTGAACGGTGAGGAAGCCTGAGTGTGTCTGCGGAGCCCAAGGTGCCAAGATGGGCACCTCACCACACAGCACACGGCCTTCCTTTACAGTCCGGCAGCTGCATTGGTTTCCTTCCTTCAGGAGGCATGTTTGGTGTTGCTAAAGCAGCAATCAGAGTCACTTTGGCATATTTGATATCACTGTGAAATTATTTGTGATTGACTAGCTCAGCAGGGAGCTGAGCCTGGAATCAGACTTGGAATAAGAGCCTTTAATTTTCTCAACTAGATAAAACAGTGTTTTTGAAAGCAATCTAGCAGAAGAGGTCCTGTGACCCAAAAAAAAAAAAAGGAGGTAATGTTTTTTCAAGCATACAGGAGATCAGATAGCACCCATGTGTATATGTATAACTTAATACATGTATGTGTATACACACACATACATTTTATATTTTTCCCCTATCAATTACAGCTTCCTACACTCTTAGACAGCAGTTCTCAAGGTATCAATCTGAGATCCTGGGGAAGAATATTTTCTGATATGTCGCCAAGAATTCAAGAGGTAAGTGGCCAAATGATACTAATGATAATGTAATACCTAATGATAATATCTTTCCACCATTTTACCACACTTGCTATGTCAAACAATCTAATTGTACCTCAGACCTGTTCAAGGAGAAATACATTTGAACTTTCTGTCTAGCAGTTTCAAAGCACCTGTTCATATCCTAAATTATCTGTGCTCCTGAGTTGGAGGCAAAAGGAAAGGAACCATCCTTCTGACTTCACGCCTAGGAAGAAATGCCACCATGTCTTGTGTGGCAGAGTATCAGTGGACTTATACTGAATCGAGGTCTTTCCAGTATTGAAGTGGTCCATCCTATTATTCTCTTACAATCCACCTAAATCTATACTGCTAAGAGCAATAGCATTCACTTACAAGGTGCTTACAGGCATCATTTTAAAATGTCTTAAATATATTGACTCATCCCATCACACACACACACACACACACACTCACAAATCCCAACATTTTTGTGTTGTTTTGTGAAGGATGTGCATGTTTCAATTAACATCTGGTTGCACAAGCCTTTACCTGTATAGAAATTGATTCTCCACTCATACATGAGAGGTGCTGGGGGCGTAATGATGAAGAGGCCGCTATGGCCACTTCCCTAGTGAAACATACCCTCAAATGGGGAAGAGTAATGTGAAAGAAACAATTATCTTTAAGTGATGTGTACTGTGAAAGGGAGACAAAAGGCGGGAAGCATAAATTTCCCCAAACATTCTCCCCTCCAATATCCTCAGCTGATTTGGGCTTAGCCAATCTTGAAAATTACGTTGTGGAATCTGTGTTCATAAAACTAAGATCAGCCTGGGCAGAGTGTAAGTGCTGCTGTGCAGGGAAGTTAGAGAAGGGCCCATTGTACTGATGGCCACCTGCTCTAGTGGGAGTCTCCGTTTAACATTCTTTTCTTCATGAGCATTTAAGAAATTCTTATCAGTATAATAGGGTTGAAAATGATGGAGAATGTGAAAAAAAGTCCCCAAAGCATATCAACACTCCTCCGTCTATGTGGGAGTTCCAAAATGTTTCTTGCCTGTCTAGATAGCAAGTGTAAGCATTTGTGAACTAGGTTGTAGCAGATGGCTCCGTTTATATTAACTGATACTAGACCATTTGACCCCAGAAAAGCCCCTTCATCTCCAAGTGCTTTGCTTAAATGAACAACATAATAATGATAATAACCCCTTACAAGACTGTCATAAGACCTACTGTTGTCGAAGCAATTTGAGATTCCAAGTTTATTATTGAAGCCTAGACTGTGATTATAGACATGACTCACAGTGTGGATCCTACACAGCACCCAAGAGTTTCAGAGGGCAAGTGTTGGCATGTAGACAAAGAAAGGGATGACAGGTAAACATCACTTATTGAAGTAGGGGAACTGTTTTCAGTCTCACCTGACTGAACCCTAATGCTTTTTTAAATTCCCAAGTGCCTTTGAAAATTACTAGTAAGTGTGTTTGAGGAATAAAAGCGGCACTGTTTTTATTTTGCATATTCCCCTAAAGGAAAGCCAGATGACATGTGGGCGCTGAGACCCTGGTGACTCTGGCAGTCCTCAGCTTAGTTCTCAGCATTACAGATCTGCCTTCAAAGGATGAGTCCAGCAAGGGCCATGGGTACTCATATGGAGAGAAGACTACCAGCCTCTTCTTAGTCTGGTGCAGAATTTAAAGGGTTCTTCCAAGGATGCCTGGGTGGCTCAGTTGGTTAAGCACCTGCTTTTGGCTCAGATCAAGATGCCAGGGTCCTGGGATCAAACCCTACCTTGGGGGGCCTGCTTCTCCCCCTCCTCCCTGGTGCTGCTACTCTCTTGCTATCTCTGTTTCTCTCTCTCCAATAAATAAATAAAATCTTTTTTAAAAAATTAAAATTAAGGGGCGCCCGGGTGGCTCAGTGGGTTAAAGCCTCTGCCTTCAGCTTGGGTCATGGTCCCAGGGTCCTGGGATTGAGCCCCGCATCGGGCTCTCTGCTCAGCGGGGAGCCTGCTTCCTCCTCTCTCTCTGCCTGCTGCTCTGCCTGCTTGTGATCTCTCTCTATATATCAAATAAATAAATAAAATCTTAAAAAAAAAATTAAAATTAAAAAATAAAGTATTCTTCCAAGAATGGAGACTTCATCTGTCCTGTATTCGCTTGGATTTTAACACACACTCACACACACAGAGGAACCACAAACCACACATTTCAAGGAAATGGAAGAACTCACATTTGGTAAAATTAAGCTAATAAAAAGATAATTCTCTAAATATAAGAAACTAAATTCTAAATGACTTGGCCAAAGAAATTTGCTGTGATCTTGCTTTTCTAGGGCAGAGCCATTCCTCCATCATTTTATTTCCCATTTTTTGGCCAGTATTCCCATCTTGATGGGATAACCGAACCCAAGAACTGGCTTATAAAGAAATACTCCCTACATTTGTCCAAGGACACATTCCCAAGGAATTCAGATAAAGGCGACTAGAAGGAAGATATTAAAATATGTTGGGATTTACTCTTTGATTTTATTTAAGGTTCATTCTAGGCTCATTTTAGGCCCTGAATAGATGGCAATAGATTATTTCACAGCTGGATTAAGAACTACTGAGAATTTGCATGTTTTCTTTTAAAATGTGGAAGTCAAATGCATATGTGGAGGTCTCCCCATACTTTGGAGCTCTGGCATCAGAGTGATGATGATTCTAGCTGCCTTAAAATAACCTGAAGTCTTTGCCTTGCTCTAGTTCATCCATCGACCAAGTGTTCAAGACTTGCTGTGGGTGGCCAGGCCTCTCATGCAGACTGGTGGTCCAGAGACCTTCACACAGCTGATGAGCGTCCTGTCTGATCTCTTATGTGGCTACCCAGAGGGAGGAGGCTCTCGAGTGTTCTCCTTCAACTGGTATGAAGACAATAACTATAAGGCCTTCCTAGGGATTGACTCCACAAGGAAGGATCCTATCTATTCTTATGACAAAAGAACAAGTAAGTTTTCTGGGTCATATATATAAAACGGCATCTGATCTGAGTGAAGCTGATGGTTTAACACTTCCAGGGAAACCCAGTCCTGGGGTTAAATTGGTCTTGTTGAGGGGCCTTGAGCAGAGAGGATTCCGCTCCCAGAAAGTCCACTTCCCCTTGTGGGAAAGGGGCAGTGCTCATAAAGAATTCTGAATATGAGCCATGGAAAGAACTGAGACCCACTTGGAAAGGGAACAGAGGGGACATTTCTCACTGATCTGATTGAACTAGGGTTAAGTTCTAGAGGAAGGGAAGAAAGATAAATGAGGAGACAACCCAGAGTTGCAAGCAAAGCTCAGGACCCTGGCGAGTAAACATGGCTGTGGGCTGTTTTTACAAACAGTGCAGTGAAAATCTCTGTGTGCTCTACTGAGTTACGTTCCAAATGGTAAGTCCTTGACAAACCATCTTTCCTACCTTTTATTATTTGGGGAGGGGAGGCTTCTGTGGGGTAAAGGAATACAACTAGGTGAACTTTGAGTTAAAAGTTAAAAAGAGGCAGCAAGGCGCGCACCGAAAGTAGTTGGACCCTCAGATAGCCCACATGACAAAGAAATTAAGCAGCTATGTGAAGGGAAATTATCGAGGCTGAAGCTGAGGTTCCAAGGGGAGGCCTTATTTGGCCTCTTGTCCCTTTCATGTGAGAATGGCATCCGCTCCTTGCAGTAATCCCAGGCAGGCTTCTTAGCCTCCTTCTAAAGCAGAATAAACCACAGGGCAAGCCCTGTTCTTTGTTTCTCTGATGAGGCCCTTATTGAGATGCACTGTGGCATTTTGTTACTTACTAATGATGAGCTTGTTATTGGTGGGGTACAGCCTGTTAATTCAGGTTATTTGTCAAATCCTCCAGCATAGAGTTGAATGAGACATGTGATTTAAACACACTAATGACTATGTTTAGCTCTGAGCAACAGGGGAGTTTCTACAAAATCTGTCCCTTCTCTCCTGGCAGCGACCTTTTGTAATGCATTGATCCAGAGTCTGGAGTCAAACCCTCTCACCAAAATAGCCTGGAGGGCAGCAAAGCCTTTGTTGATGGGAAAAATCCTCTTTACTCCAGATTCTCCGGCAGCACGCAGAATACTGAAGAATGTAAGGTCCCAGCTGGTCTTGTCCTTTTTACCCTGGACCTCCCGGAAGAATGAGAGAGTGGGAGAGAGCGAGCGTGCTAGCGCATGCACTCGCGCCTGCTCCTGCTCACGGCTCATAGGCTCCTGGTAGCAAGCCGTGTGTTTGTGTTGTGCTTACTGGAGTCTTGGGTTCCTCCCCCATCCACATTCATCCTTGGAATGCTTTGTGCCCTTGTCCCTGCCTGGGCCCTCCCTTCTCTACAAAACCTAAGATGAGGTTTTCTTCCCCAGCACCTGAATTTTATCCCTAATGGAAGGGCTCACAGTTCTCTGAAACTTGGCTGTCTGTAAGAGACAAAGACATGAAGGGAGAAAGAGCATTTCCTTACAGGGTGTCCAAATCTAGTTTAAATGAGGCTCTGGGACAATGACATCATCAGTATTACATGTGTCTCTGAGATATTAAGAAACTAGATTCTGGCAGTGTGGAAGTGAGGAAACAGCAGATTGTTCTGGGAAATATCAGTAGACTAGAAAGTAAAGACACTCCTTGAAAAGACTTTCCCAAACACTGAGGGTTTGTGACAGGAGCAGGGAAGGCACAATCAAAACTGCTCTCTCACATTTTTCCTCCCTGTTCTTGTCTCTATATGTCTCTGTCTGGTTTTAGGCCAACTCAACTTTTGAAGAGCTGGAGCGCCTTAGGAAGTTGGTCAAAGCCTGGGAAGAAGTAGGCCCCCAGATCTGGTACTTCTTTGACAAGAGCACACAGATGACCATGATCAGAGTACGGATGGGGGAGGGGAGGAGAAGAGCCAAGAAAGTTCCATAAATTTCCTTTTCTCGGTAAAGGGTTTGATAAGCAGGGGCCTAAGGCGCTAGTTCTGGAGGCACCAAGTGGAGATGCTGACTTTGGGTGGGAAATGTTCTTTGAATTCTGGGGGAAATGTAAAAACTGATCAATGGCTTCCTGCAGTTTCTTGCTCTTTTCAGTTCACTTGAGGGCCTCAGATTCAGAGGGACATCTCCTCAGGTGGCCAGCTCTGTAACTGCAAAAGTAGTTGAGTATGTCTGAAGGCTGTCATTTCCAGCTTTGCAAAACCAGGAGATTAGAGTCCTATATAGCAGAGATAATTAAAAGAGAAAAACAAAACAAAAAAAAACATTAAAAAAGAAAGAAAGAAAGAAAGAAAGCTTCCTATATTACCATTTTCCCTGTCCTTCTTCCCCAGCCCCAACATTTACATTTTCCTTCTAGAGAGAACTGTGTATTCAGGAGAAATGGGATATGGATAGGCATGCCTTATCATGGTATAAAACCCACTCACTTTTTAGGGAGGATTAACGTCTATCAAATGGCGTGAAAACAAGACCAGAGATCCTGTGGTATTTCTAAATACTACAACTGTCTTGCTTCCTCCCAAGGACACTCTGGAGAACCCAACAGTGAAAGCCTTTTTGAATAATCAGCTTGGTGAGGAAGGTATCACTGTAGAAGCCGTGCTGAACTTCCTGGATAGAGGTCCTCGAGAGAACCAGGCCAATGATGTGGCCAACCTCAACTGGAAAGATGTATTTAACATCACGGATCACACCCTGCGTCTGGCTAGCAGATACCTAGAGGTGAGGCATCTCCTTTTCCTCTGCTAATGAACCAAGAATTCTCACAGCTCCCAAACAAGGTGGATCCTGTTCCCTAATAGCTCATCCACATGTAAAACAGATCCTTTCCACATCTCTGCAGACCGGCTCTCCATGGCTCCCTGACTCCTCCTGGGCTGGTCCCCCTCCCTTGTAGCCTGTGAAGTAGTTGTGTCTGTCCTCCATCCTCTCTTGTCTGCCATAGATTCCATCATCATTGGCCAGAAACCGCAAGTTCTCAGGTCCCACTCCTTGCTGGAAACTCTCACCTCCAGCTTTTACAGGCGTAGCATGCTCTGTGTAGCTCAAAATAGATTTGTGTTCTCCTTCTCATAGAACCTGTCTTCCTATAGCATTTCCTACCCTGATCTCTGTCCTCAGCCCTTATTCCAAATTATCAAGTCAAAGACTGTGGGGTCATCCTTAGTTATCTTTCTTCCTCCCCTTCCACACAGCAGCATTATTTATTGAGGATTTCTTTGTGCCAAGCTCTGGGCTCTGCTTTCGTACACAGTAGCTCATTTCATCCTTGCAAGAGCTCCATGGAGTGTGCGCTGTTATCTTTCTTATTTTAACAGATGCAGAAGCTGAGGCTTAAAGAGGTTAAATAAGATCCCATTCCATAGCTGTTCTGTGTAGCAGAATACATCCAGATCTGGGTGTGCCTGAATTCAGAGCCTGCCCTTCTGACCCCCCTACTGCCTCTTTCATCTCTGGTCAATGAGGACAGTTATATACCAGTTCCAAAACATGATGGTTTTTCCCATACCATCAAGAGATTCTTCAACAACAGCTGTGTGTCCTGTAGTTCAACTCAATGCTGATGCTACCTGGAGATTGCTTCAGAGCCCCTAAGTTAAGGGCTCAGTCCCATGAGACTGGCACCCACCCCCTACTTCTGCTCACAAATTTAGCAGGCAGGTTCCCATGACCCCTTCTTGGATTCAATTAACTTGCTAGAGTGGCTCACAAGACTCAAACATTTTACTCATTAGATCACTGGTTTATTATGAAATGATATAACTCAGGAACAGCCAAATGGGAGAGATACGTAGGGCAAGGGATGAGAAAAGGGTGTGGAGCTTCTGTGTCCTCTCTGGGAATACCACTCTTCCCAGATCTCCACATGTTCACAAACCGGAAGTTCTCCAAACCGCATGCCTTTGAGTTTTCATGAAGACTTCATTACTTAGGCATGGTTGAGTAAATCATGGCCATTAGTAACTGAACTCAGCTTCCAGTCCACTCCCCATCTCTCCCCTCCAATCCTATAATCACACAGTTGGCTCCTCTAGCAACCAGTCCTCATCCTTAGGTGAGGTCCAAAAGTCACCTCATCAACATACTAAAGCACACCTTAAGGCTGTTCATCGCTTAGGAAATTAAAAGTGTTTTGGGAGCACCACCAGAAACAGAAAAAGACAAATACATATGTCTTATTATAAATCATAGTATTACACTGAGGTTTGTCTCTCTCCTAAACATGTCTCATCTCCATCTCTTACTTTTAAGGCTCTCTGAGTTCTGGAAGCATTGTTGTCTGTCAGCCTGTTCCAGTGACTTCCTCCTTGGGTTCCAGGGTCCAGGATCTGTTGGCTCAGACATTTCTCCACACTACCACCACACCTACATTTCAAACACGGCAGAGTATATGCAGTCATCACTCTCATGCTAAAAATCTCACCGAGCCAGTCCCCAGGGACCACAAGTGCCTTCCACAGCCACTGCAGCCCACCCGCCCAGCCAGCGCTCACCCACACATCTGCTGCTCTGCTCCACTGGCCCTTTTGCCACCCTCAGGCACACCCTAACTGCTCATGATTTCGCTCTTTGCAAATGCTGCCAGTGATTAGAGCTTTTTTGCTTAAACAAAAAAGAGAGTTTATTGATTGATCTAACCTGGAAATTCAGGGGATCTAAGGACTAAATGCCACCATTGTGCATGACCCTTGTGCCCTTGTATCTCATGTTGTGCTTGCTTCTGCCGGGCTTCTATCTCAGCCAGGCACTCTCCATTTGGTGGTGTATCAGCTGTTCACAGCCCTCAGTAGTCAGCTCTACCCCCAGAAAATCTGCAGAAAGGAGTGGCTTTCCCATAGCATAAGCTATACTCCTGGACAGTTTTCTGATTGGCCTGACTCTACCTATCTCTGAGTCTCTGTGGGGGGTCATGTACTATGATAGGGAAGTGTGGGTCATACGCTCACCATGAAGTAAGGAAAGCCAAGTTAGCTTAATCTGAATCTCTGGGACAGAGCAGGATTACTGTGAAGTGGGGAAGACTGTTTCCCCCCAAAGAAGAAACATAAGGCAGAAAATCCTGAAATGACTTTTCCTTCCCCATCTGTTGAGCTTCAATTCATTCGTTCTTTGAGACTCAGCTCTCACATGTCACTTCTGCTTCCACATAAGGTTAGCCATTCACTCTTCCAAGCATTCTCTACTCCATATGTCCCCATCCCTGGCCATGTCACTACCACCCACCTACTACAGTTATAACATAAGCAGGGCTCTGGGAGAGGGTATGGATGGGAGAAAAGAGCGCCGTTCTTTTACTCTTACAGAACGGAGTTCAGTGGTTCTCACAGTGTTTTTGCTGGGTACATCAGTAGTAAAGAATACCTCTTGTCTTTTGTTTGACTTGACATTTGCTTGGTGACATAAAGGTCTCATTTCTTGTAGGATGATTTTTTCCATGTAGCTTATGTTTCATGTAGTACTAGGTACCCAAAAGGTACTTAATATATACCAACTGCTTAGATGGATAAGAATTCAATTTCTAGAATCAGACTGCCTGGGTTCAAATCTCTGCTATTTGTTCTTCATTTTCTGAATCTGTAAAATGGAGATATTAATAGTACCTAGCTAATAGATTTGATGTGAAAATTAATATCAATTCACAGTTAATTCATGCAAAGTACTTGGAACGATGCTTGGAATATAGTAAGCTCTTTAATATTAACTTTTAACAAAATACAAACCAACCAAAAATACTGTTAGGAGGAGGACAGTAGCATTAGTGAAATCAGACCCAGCCACTGAGCTGTTCCTGGTGCCCCTCTAGGGATTATGAGCAGCTAATTATATCCTGCCTCAGCCACCAAGGCTTCCAAGGGCCTTGCAATCCCATTAACTGAGCCAAGTGCTCCTAAGTAAAAGCCATGGTGGCCACAGGTCAGTGGCCTCCCACAGGGGTTCTGAAGAGGGGTTTTGATGGAGGCAGAAGCCCAGCAGGTGATTATGATGAGGTTTCTGGTCTTCCTGCTCTTGCAGGGGTCAGAGGGAGGAAGAAAGCAAGGGAGTACTGAACTGAAAGAAGAATGTAGGAGGGAAGACAAAGCCGCTGTGCAGGTGATCTTTTGAATCAGACATATAGATATTTGTGTACTGTCTACTGCTTTCTTCTGTTGATTCATTGGCTCCAGATACGCATTGGGAGGTTAGAGAAAAATCAAAGGAGAGGTAGAAAGGGTGCAGAAGTCCACACCACAAGAGCAGTGTTATTTCAAGGGCCATGAACTGGATCACATGCAGTGACCTTATTTTATTGCTCTTCAGTTTTTCAGAAGCATAGAGTGGGACTGAGGCAGGAGAATGCAGGTGAGGTGTGGGCTGGGTTCATGGGTGGAGGGAAGGGACTTGTATCTGAGGCTGATGTGCCCTCTCATGCAACCCTCTTAACTGCCTGCCTGTAGGTGCAATTGTTTTCATTTTACAGAATTAAAAGTGGAGCCTTAAAGACTAACTTGCCCAACAGCACAACAGATAAGTGTGGGATCCAGAATTAGAATCCAGACCTGTCTGGCTCTAATGAGGAAGTTCTTTCCTCCTGTAATATGGGGGGCACATTAGTAGAGGCTCAGTATGTATTGTTTGGATAAATTATAAAATGAGTTGGATGAAGATAACAATTATTTTGTAATACTCTGAATAACACACACTGTTCTGGCTGGGTCTTTTCTTCATGAAACAACTAGATTTAGAGTACGAAACCAAAAAGATTTTGGCTGATTTGGTCATTCATATATTTGCATGCATTGAACCATCTACATCTGAATAAATACCAGTGATCCCTGGTCCCTAGAAGCTCATATCTTATTGGAAGAGTTAAGCATGTTATTAAATAATGCCATATTAATGATCTCTCAGAAGACTACTAGAACAATAATTCAATCAGATGGAATAGAAACAAACTACACAAACCCAATTTCAAGTGTCACATGTCATCTAAGAACTGTCAGTTCTTCCTCCAAATTATCTCTGAAATCCCTGGTTCCTCTCCCTCTCCACGTATGGCCTCTTTACAGAGTTTGGTACCATCTCTCCTAGCTGGTCACTGGACCTCCATTCTCTGCTGCTTCTGCTCAGCTCCCACATTGCCTCCAGCAGGATCTTTCTAAAACCCATCTCGCCATGACATTCCTGTTTAAAGCTCCTTAGTGACATCTGGTTGCTGTAAAGGTGAAGTCACTCTCAGTCTAGCCCCTTCACAGGTCTTCCACATTGTGTGAGCTGGCATGCTGCGGGGTCTCCAACCTGTGCCAGCAGACTCCTGGCCTCCTGCACCCCTAGCTCCCTTCAGAGCTCGGCTCCTGTATTTCAGGCCTCCCACACCATAATCCTCCATCGTAGCCCTTGATAACTGTTTGTTCATACACCTCCCCATCCTGCTAGACCTGAGCCACTTAAGGGCTAAAGCTCTGTCTTACTTATCTTTTGATTTCCCATGTTAGGTTGGTGGAGCTGTAGTGACATAAAGTAGACACCCATGCATGCCAAATTAAGACTGAAAATACATTTATGCTGGGTCTTAAGGACTGAACTTGCTAGCTAAGCCAGGCAGAAAGACAATTTCAGACAGAAGGAGAAACATAAGACCAGTGCAGAGGTGTGACTGTAACATTAGGGTAGTAGGTGGTAGGTGGGGTTGGGGAGGAGCATTAGGGTCCGGAGATGCGACTAGAAAGGTCAGCTTTACCCTGCAGGCTTTGGGGTGCCATCTCCAGCGCTTGCTTATGGGTTCTGTAATTTGGGGCGACAGTGCTGTTCCACTGCCTGAGAAGTGAAAACGACATATTTTGCTACAGTCCGGGGAGTGCTAACCGCTAGGGCAGAACTGGCTATTTGCAACCTGAGTGTGTTCTCATTCGTCAGTGTCTGACTCTGTTGATCATGAAATATCTTTAATATAGTAACACTGACCTCCCAGGGTTGGTGGAATGATTAAACCAGAAAGCTTTGAGAGCTAGCGTCTTCTGCAGTTACTAGCCAGGTTATTGCGTCTTCCCTAGGACCCAATTAGATAGAAGCATTACCTGGTGGTGTACATCTTGGCAATCCAAGTTGACTTTTTGTTCCATTATTTATTTATTTTAGAAACAGACGTATTTTAACAGCTGTGCATTTCCTGTCCCTTTGTTTTCAAGTTGTGGTGCATTTCCTCAGTCTTTGTGGTAGAAGGTTTCAGATGTCTGTTTCTCAGTGCCTAGTGTGTTAGATAAAATTTATGGTAGTGCCTTTGGCCTCTGTCTCACCATCCCAAACAACTCAAACAGCTCAAACAACTCAAACAACTCAAAAATATAAAACTATTATATTTAGTGGCTTTTTCCATGTGGTTGGACATGAATCTTGAGTGTTAGAGCCTAGATCTGCCAGGAAATTCATTCTGGGATGTTTGCCCACATCCACTGGCGTTTTTCAAAAGGAGCCCCAGGTATCTACATTAACACCAGCAGGATCACTTCAGGCCTCCATGGGCATTCATCAGCTGCTTTGTTTTCAGCCTAAGTATGGAAATTAAAGATGTAAGAGGCACGATTATAGAGCCAACGTCTCTAAGGGTGCAGCCCCTCCCTTATCCCTGGACTCTCCCCTGACACGTCCTGGGTGTATTAGTCAGAATATGTCAGCACAGGGTGCCATTCTCCTTTGATTATCAGGTTCACACAAAAAGGGAGATTCTTTTTTTCTTTGCCTCCACTGGGCAATGTTTCCCACTTAATATATAATTTAATTCATTTATTACTTAATGTGTTTGAATTTAGAGTCTGGCAGGTCAGAGTCGAAGAAGGAAACCTGCTGCTACTGCAGCTTCTCCTCCCAAGGTGGTGGTTGATTTATCCGTGTAAACAAATGACTGCATTCTCAAGAGGTCTTGAGCACAGCTGTCTGCCCCGGAGAGAGCTCGAACCTCTTCCGCTAGGATGAACTCTGCTTCCTGGGGAGTACCAGCAAAACAACAGATGAGGAAATGTAGGACTTGTGTGGACTTCAAATAGCAGTGGCCCTGCCACCAGTATTTAGCTAGAGCAGTTGGGAAAAGAGGAGAACAAGGAAACCTCTTTCTTTTCTGCCTTTTGCTAGCATAGGGCAGGCAGTGGTTCTCTTTCAGATTCTGAACTCCAGTTGGAAAACTTGCTCAGAATTTGCCTCTGAGGCCATAAGACACTGTCTTTTTATTCACTGAAGATGCCCTTTGAATTTTTTCCCATTAGCAGTGCCATCTTTATTTTGTGCCCCCTAAATTAGCCTTCTTATCTACTTATATTATTCTTCCCTAACATCCATGACCATATGGTTTCTCTCTGAATGGAACCAAACAGCTTTTTTATAGACTCCATGACATCAGCCTTATTAGAACCTACTATGTTTTCATTTGTAAGCTAATCAGACCAGAACAAATATGTCAAAATCCATGACCCTGGCTATGGGTTTAATCATTCATCCTTGCCTCCCAGACACACTCATGAACATACTTACATAAATATATGTGCCTGTTAGCCAAGATTTTAACTTCAGAGACCAAAGCAGTTACCACTAGAGAGCAGTTACCACTAGTCCACTTTTTCTGAGGGAGGTGACTTCTCCGTGAGAATGCAAGGGTATATTATGAGTCATACCTCAGAGGATGACCCAGGAACTTGTGAGTTATCTCCAGAGCAGTTTCCATAATTGCTGTGCCTTTACTTCAGGGAGATCTTTTGAGGATGGCATTCTATATGGTCTTCATAAGCCTTCCTCTGGGTAGAGTTGTCTGACTTTCACTTAATGGCCAATCAGCAGCTAGTGAACACCAGTGGTTTAGGACTTACCCCATCCCTATCCCTACTGTCCAGGTGGGATATGAGACTTTGACTTTAGTCTTTAGCATTGTTCTAACCAGTTGAGATGCTGTAGATCAGCTTGGGATGGGTTGTGTTCCTAGACATATTGTTTGAAGAAAATAACTGCCTTCCTCCCAAACAGCTGTTGCAAATGAAAGGTAACCTGGCAGGGGCTTAAAAGCCATTAGACTCTGTTGACTTATAAGATATTTTTCAAAAACAGTAATAAAAATTATATTTGTCAAGTTCTCATTATTTATGAGACAGTTTAATATCCTCCAGAGGAAGGTTGCCCTGTTATGCCTCCAGTTGGAAAACTTGCTCAGAATTTGCTTGGAGTGATCACTAACTGGCCTCATAAAGTGGTGGTGAGGGCTCAAGGGCCCTTGGGCCACGTTGGGTGCATAGTGAGCCTCCAGTAAGCACCAGCTTTTATTCTTACTGGGAGGCACTGGCTGGCCCTTCCCAGACTTCGTCATGTGATTCTTAGAACACACATATGGGGTAGGGTATATCTCAGTTCTGCAGATAAGGAAACAGACCATACAGTTAGAAAACAGCAGAGTAGGGATGGCACTCAGGCTGTCTGTCTCTTCAACTCTACACCATACCACTTTCCAAGATGACGAAAATAACCCAACTTTGAAAATGAGTCGAGTGTTTCAGTATAGAAATGAGTGTTTGAGAACCTTTTTAAGTTTTGTTTTTTCACAGAGTATCAGGGTACCAATGTAGGGGGACACAGCAGGAAACATGACTATGAATCAGCGGCCTGATAAAACAGCCAGGATGGGGCCCACGTCATTGTGGGGCTCAACAATGTCATTGAAAACATCAGCTGCTTATTCCAGTATGGATTTCCCTTTAAGACATGAAAGGAGAGTTCAAAGAGAATAAGCTCGATGGCTCAGAAAGCCACATTATTAAAATTTATTTGTTTTTAATAGCCTTTTTGCTTCAGTGAAAATTATATTCTCATTAACATTATACCAAAAACTTACTTTTCACTGATTATTCCTAATTCCTAATTCCCTGAATCAGGGTGTACAGGGTTATGTTCGAAATACAGGAGGAAAACTGTATTTCTTGCAGTGATCAAGACTTCTAAAATCAGTTCAATTTAGTAAACACCCACTGAGTCCTTTTCATGAGAAAATACTTCTCCAGAGACCACAATGAACAAGAATGGCCCCTGACTTCCAGGAACTACTGTCTCTAGAGCAGTGATGACCAGCATAGTAACCAGTGGAGTATGGCTTCCTCTTAGAGTAACATGTGGAAACAGCACCACCCTTCAGACTTGACATTTGAAGACATGGATTCAGAGTCTGCTCCTTATCTGTACCGACCTTGGGCAAGGCTGTTTCTCCCTCTGAAGCAAGACATTAGATCATAAAACCTCTCTGACTCCTGTCTAAATGCTCTGTGATGCTGTGAGTGAATTGGTAGAATACTCCATGTGCGTGTCATAACTCACCTCCACTAAAAGAAACCACAAAGAAGAATTTCCATCTCCAAAATAACTTTTTCATTTTAGAAAGTTAATTTCAAATTCACTTTAATTTAAATTCAAATTAAATACTAAAATTCTATATATGCAGACCTAAACTTGCTAAACCGATTTATTTATTTTAAGATTTTATTTTTAAGTAATCTCTACACCCAACATGGGGCTTGAACTCACAACCCCAAAATCATGAGTCCCATGCTCCATCAACTGAGCCAGCCAGGTGTTCCCAAACGGATTCTTTTTTTAAGAATGAGATTCCCATATTACTCATTTTTGTAGAATAACCTCTCCCCAGAGGAAACTTAAACATGTTTCTTTTTCTTTCCTTCTTTTTTTTAAAGTACCGTAGCAGTTTAGTTTTGATGCGTCCTTGCCCAAGCAGGTTGCCAATTCTCTGTCTCCGCAGTGTGCTATTAAGTACTGACAAATCCTAGGAGCCAGGCCCTTGATCTTCAACTGTGGTGAAAGTCTATATTCACCACCAAAAAAAAAAAAACCAAACCTAAAACCATGAAATAGCAAACCCTATGTTATTCTGAGGAAGAAATAAACATGTATTAAGGACTTTCGGTGTCATGAGGTACTTAAGTCCTTTATCTCATTAAAGGACTAACCAGCATTAGACTGGGTGAAGTCTGTTTGCAAAAGAAGAGCTGGGTAAAGAGAATTTCCTATTTTTCTTGGTTCTATGATATGTGACTACACTTACTGGCATTTTTTAAAGAAATTCCACTTCCATTTAGAATATCGATCTTCTTACTATGGTGTCACTTAAGCCTTGGCCCTCTGTTATTTTCTCATTACCTGTGTTCCTCTTTCCCACATCAGCTAGAATGTTAACAGTTTCTTTTATTTTCAATCTTTTTATCTAGAAGACTGAGAACATTACCTGGGACCTTCTCTTAGGATATGAGGCCTGAGGTGGGACAGTTTAGTTTCAGAGGCCCAAAGACCAAAGAGGGTGGGGTTTGTAGTCCTTTGTTTTGTTTTGTTTTTAATATTTTATTTATTTATTTGACAGACAGAGATCACAGTGGGCGGAGAGGCAGGCAGAGAGAAAGAGGAGGAAGCAGGCTCCCCGCTGAGCAGAGAGCCCAATGCAGGCTAGATCCCAGGACTCTGGGATCATGACCTGAGCTGAAGGCAGAAGCTTTAACCCACTTTAACCCAGGTGCCCCGGTCCTTTGTTGTTCAGATTCAGCTTCTCAGCACGGGGAGGCTTCTGGCTCACCCTCTGAGGCTGCCTGAGGGGGACTTAGCAGTGAGGGGATGGGTGAAGGAATTGGGCTTGCTTGCTTTTTACCAGGTTGGCGTGAGCTCAGCCCACTGAAAAGCTCCTTATGACTTGTCCACCTTCCTTGCTTCTCTACTTCTCCTTGTATGAGTTGTGGGATCAAATGAGCTAGGCTTTGACCCTAATCTACCACTTTGGGGAAGTGACTCAGCCTCTTGGAGCCCAAGTTCCCTGGGCTGCAAAGGGAGGATAAATAATAACTGTGCTACCCTATAGGACAGTTGGGAGCACGTGGAGGGTAGTGGAACAGGCTGTATCCGTGCTCCTGATATGGAGAATGGGTTGGGGAGAAGTCTGGACCTCTGGCAGCTGGGGAGGCAATCCAGGGCCAGCCACATGCTAGCTGTATGACCTCTGGCAGTCTCCTATAGCTCAGGTTCCTCTTCAGTAAACTGAGGATTCCAGGTAACGCACAGGCTCTGCATGAGATAATGTGTTCCTTTAAGCCTGTATTACAACAGTCTACTAACCACGCTTCCTGCTTCCCCCCCTGCCTGGACCAGTGATTGTTTAGAAACACAGTTGGATCTCACATGTCCTACCCTTGCTTAAAACCCTCCACTGGTTTCTTAGGGCCTTTTAGAATTTGCCTGGAAAGCTCCTGATTTTAGCATGGAAAGCTTCGTGTCCTAGGAAGCCCCTTGTTGATTGGTTACACTGCAAGTCCAGCAGGGGAACGAGGGGGTCGCCACCCACCTTCCTAGTGCTCACCTCTCGCCGCTCATCTCCGGTTACTTCTGCTTCTCCGCACAGTGCAAAGATCTAAAGAGCATTCAAGAGAAGCATTCTGAGAACATTACCTGACTTTTGCTGATGCCCTGGCCCTGACTTTTGAGACTCTGATTTCATTGTTTGGAATGGGCCCTGAGAGTAGGTGTCTTTTTAAGGCTCCCCAGTGGTTCTAAGCACAGCCAAGGATGGGAAACTCTGCTCTCTTCTTACAGGTCTCCAGAAACCCCATCTGTTGTTCCCTGGGCTGGAGCTCACCTTCCCCCTGCTCTCTTCCCTTGGCTAATTCCTTCTCATCCTCGTCCTCCTCATGAGTCCCTTCCATCAGGCAGCCCTCCCACACTCCTTCAGGTAGACTTAGCTACTACTTATGGCTCCCAGACTACTCTGGGCTTGCTTTCATCAGAGCCCCGTCATTTTGCATTATGATTGTTGGTTCCTCCACACCTCTCCCTCATTAGGTCTAGAGTTTCTTTCAGGAAGAGATTTTATCTTTCCTCCTTGTATCCTTGGAGCCAAGTAGGCTCTGGCACATTACAGGCCTTCAGTAAGTATTGGCTGAACAAATTAATCAAGACAAGGCCATCTGACCTCTTGTGAGTTACATTCTAAGAAAGAAACATTGACACAATAACCCTAGTGTATTATAGGAACAAGAGGTTAAGGAAAAACCAGATCCCAGGTAGTCTAATACTTTAACAAATCTATAGATTTATTGGACAACCCCAATATTCAAATTAAAAGAAAATCTTAGTTTTGCTCTTCTGTAGATAATGATTTTAAAGAAGACCTATTAGGAAATTCCTCACCTGCCCACATTACCAGTCAGAGCTGTAACTGGAAATGATTTCTCTGACTAAATCGTTTTGGTTCTCTGTTATTTTCTTTCTTCTTCCTTGCCCTTCCCTCAGCTGGCCACCACTGAGTGTTTGCTGAGAAGCAGGAAGGTTCACTGCTATGACTGCTTCTCTCTCTCTCCCTTTAAAACTCTATCGGCTTGCTTTCTGATCTTCAAAGCAGCCTGTATCCAGCCTGACCCCACTCCCTTGCCTCCCCATCCTGGGGAGTGAGAGCTGGGAGTCTTTTTGTCATTTTGAAGACTTGCATATTTGGACAGCCTCCAACAGCCCTCACTAAATCTGCAGGGGTGAGAGCAAGTTGACGTTTGTAAGCCCCCTTTACCCCCAAATCTAGACATAAGGACAGAGTGACACCAGACCTCACAGTGGAGCAAACAGTAAGTTTCTAGATCTCCTTGCATTTGACCCATTCCCCCCCCGCCCCAGGGCATCACCCCTTATCCCCTGCCCTTTTCCTGCAGTTGAGTCTTTGCTGTTGATGTTCTTCAAAGCTCTCAACCTTTGTGATTATCCGTAGTGCTTGATCCTGGATAAGTTTGAAAGCTATGATGATGAAATTCAGCTCACTCAACGAGCCCTGTCTCTGCTGGAAGAAAACAGGTTCTGGGCTGGTGTCGTGTTCCCTGACATGTATCCCTGGACCAGTGCCCTGCCGCCCCACGTGAAGTACAAGATCCGGATGGACATCGATGTGGTGGAGAAAACCAATAAGATCAAAGACAGGTGATGTGTCAGGCAATCTCAAAGACCCTGTGCATCCCAGGAATGTATGTGGCAAGGAGCAGAGGCTACTCTGGGCTCAGGTCTCCTTTTCCTTGTAGGGAGGAAAGGCACAGAAACACTTGGGTATCTGAGAACTAAGCTCACTAACCAGTTGGCACTGTTGGTTGGTAGAACCAGGAGAACTCATTTACCTTGTCATCACGCTCTCAGTTTAGCACTTGTCCCTGGCTGGCCTTTGGGCAATTTGAAGTTGGAAACCTCTAGGTATTGAATTATCTTCATGTAGATGTTCTGCAGATGAGGTTTCTCCAAAGTCACTGGGAAATTACATTTGATACAAAGTGAGGGATTGAGACAGGACTCAGCCTAAAAGTCAGTAAGATTAAGAAGAGATAAGATATTTTATAAAGCTGATTGTAGAGTCCTTGAATTAAAGCCATTACAAGTAACAGTGGGCATTATTCATAAATGAGATTTAAACTATGACTAGAAAACAGAATTGATTTGGAACATTTTAGGGGAGAGGTTTCACGAGTGAGTTTCGAGTCCCCTTGTGCTGTGCAGTGTCAGTTAGCTGCCATTCTTATTCACAACCATTGTCCCACCCTCTGGTTTCTCTGTAGGTACTGGGATTCTGGTCCTAGAGCTGATCCTGTGGAAGATTTCCGATACATCTGGGGAGGGTTTGCCTATCTGCAGGACATGATTGAACGGGGGATCACAAGGAGTCAGGCCCAGGTTGAGGTTCCAGTTGGAATCTATCTCCAGCAGATGCCTTACCCCTGCTTCGTGGATGACTCGTGAGTCAGAGGCTTCCAATCTCCCTCCCAGACACACTAATCAGGTTGCTGGGGTGGGACAGGAGTACTCCCCGGGCTTCAGTCTCTTTGGAAAGAAACCCAGGGAGTGGAGCCAGCTTGAAGTGAATGGAGCTCTGAATGATGAGCGGCTTCTCCCAGACCACAGGCAGGGCCAGATGGGCAAGGGAAGTGGCAGGGAGAAAGGAGTTGGTGTTGTGGGTGGGAAAGGGAAGGTGAAAATAAAAGCAAGGGAAGTGAGGTTGGGAAAGGGGACAAAGGCTATTTAAGATTCCACTACGTAGTATGTTTGGTATGTGGAAGAGTTCTGGTCAGAGTGTTTGCCCAATGATTGCCAAATCAGCAAATTAGGACTCTGCATTGCAAGTAGGTCTGGTTCCTAGGAGCCTCAGAATAATGCAGCTCATTCCCTAATTAACATTCCCATGGTGCGTGCTTAATGAGAAGGTAGAGGAATGTGTTGGATGAGCTGGAACCCTCCCCTCACCCCCAGGCTTATACATCTGTTGGCCAGTAGCAAGCTAAGCAAGTAGGCTACTATTTTCTCAAGGTGTTTTGGGGAGATGTTAGAGAGAGGGACAGAGAAGAGCGGAGTAGGTGGGTTCATTTACCATGGTGGATGGGGGGCAGGAAGACACCCAGGACAGGAGCCCAGACCTACAAGTGGCTTAGGGTTCAACCTCTAGGGAAAAACTGGGAAGTTCACCGTAGTGCACATTGTGTCAGTAATGTTCAGGAAGGAGAGAAACACTCACAACCTGAAGAAAGGAAAAGTTAAATTGCCACCTGACCAACAGTTAAGATAAAGCCCAGTATGTGCACAGGAAACCCTCCCTCTACACCGTAGTGCAATTGGTTCCCTTCCTCAAGTCTATCGAAGACTAAAGAGGTAACAGCGGCAGTTCTGTAGT
This sequence comes from Mustela nigripes, assembly GCF_022355385.1. Lineage (NCBI taxonomy): Eukaryota > Metazoa > Chordata > Mammalia > Carnivora > Mustelidae > Mustela > Mustela nigripes. The sequence goes on along the minus strand of NC_081570.1, from coordinate 80,017,810 downwards.
CAGTTTGGGTTTGGACGATAGAGATGGGATGCGGAGCCAGGGGCAAAAGCCCAGTTCTACGTTTAGGATCAGAATGGGAGTGTCTGGCAGGGTCGTGGGGTGCACAATAAGGAGGCAGTGGGGAGTCTAGGCATTTAGACTGGGAGAGCCCTCTGGTGGCAGGTCCCAGAAGTGCAGGCCTTATGAATTTCTGGTTCTCTCCTTAAGGCCATCTTGAGAACCCTCCTGCTCTGGAATCAGCCCTTCCTGTGACAACCAACAATTTTTACTACATAATAATCCCAAGGACTTTACTAGCACATCAAGCACAGAGGAAATATGTGTAAAGTTCACAGTAAAGTAATTCCAGAATACCAAATCTATCCTGCTTGCTAGAATGAATATCCATGGAATTACTCTACTGGTACATGTCTGGTAGAGTTAGCCACTATTGGATCACTGATCGATTTATTGATGGGTTACTTGTCTTCTGAAAGAGCCACACTGAATAGTTATTTTGTGCCCCTTCCTGCATAACTTCAGTTTGATCCTTTGGGATAGATAGTGCTAAGGTGGCTGACACCCCTAGGGGGCCCCACTGTTGCTCTTACCACCAACACCAGTTCCCTTTGTTTGTGATTTGCCTTCTTGGACTTCAGTGTCAGTTGACTTGTATCTGTTCTAGTCACAACTGTATCAGGTTTGCAGTTCTTCCCCAAGAGATATTGCAAGAAGGTCTATATTGTATAAGATCTAGAGTACAATTTTATTTTGTGCATATAACCTGTAGAGCATTCATCTGGACTAACCAAAAAGCTACCCTCTTGCTCTAAGGAACAAGTAATCCTTTAGGGCAAAGTGCAGTGTATTAAAAGAGTCAAACCCAGTGAATGCCTGTGGGGATTTTCTGCCTTTCCCTCCATCTGGGCTTTGTTCTCAACACATCCAATCAACCAACATTTACTCCACCTCTACCAGGTACGGGGCATTCTACGATTCTGCTTCTCTCCTCTTGCTTCAGTTTTATGATCATCCTGAACCGCTGTTTCCCTATCTTCATGGTGCTGGCCTGGATCTACTCTGTCTCTATGACTGTAAAGAGCATCGTCTTGGAGAAGGAGTTGAGACTGAAGGAGACCTTGAAAAATCAGGGTGTCTCCAATGCAGTGATTTGGTGTACCTGGTTCCTGGACAGCTTCTCTATCATGTCAATGAGCATCTTCCTTTTGACCATATTCATCATGGTAAGCCAGATGGAGAAGGCCCAGAAAATCTTGAATAATGTTGTACCTCCCACTTTTCCTCCTGTTAATGAACTCATGCCTGCATTAGTCATCTGGCCACCAAGGATGGCCTGACATGTAGCTAGCCAGCCATTTCAGCCAATGTGGCCACATGCAGCTGCCCAGTCATTTCAGCCAAGGTGGAAAATACTCAGAGTGTCTCCGTCTGCCAGGAACCCCGGTATCATGGCATGTTCCCCACTCCCACTTCCTGCCCAAGGAGCCGCAGTCCACGTAGATTATCTAGCCCTATGCTGTGGACTATCTGGAGAAGCTGCTGTTCGGAGAGCCCACTACAGCGTGACTGTATGTGCAAAGGGTTCTCTCTTTCCAGGCAGAAAAGAAATGAGTACAAAGAGTGTTTTCCTGGGATTTACTGTCTCAACTGGCAGCTGAGATTGGCATGTGAAGAGCCTTTTCATTGTATTAGGAGAGCAGAACTAGACTGTTCATTCATTACCATCATGGTCACACCATTCATGGCTTGACCAAAGATGTTCTGCTGTCTGAAAAGGGTCCAAAGCATTTTAAAGAATAGAACTTAGAGTCTGTCTTTTCTCAGCGGTAGGAATTCTTATAGCTGCAGGCAGTACACATAGGCCCATCATCTGCAAACCTGCAGCTCCCTCACAAGCTAGACTTGGAAATAAAATATTATTTCATAATATGTTCTTTCCCCCATTTTTAGTTCCTCCATAGTAGATGATCTTTTATACTTGTTAGATGACAAGTTCATAAATTTGGGTAGCTTTTAATATTTATTTGATGGGATTTGGTATAAATGTCAGATTTAGGCTTTGCATGTTCCTGTTATGATGTTATCAAGCTTGTTTCATTTTTCTACCATAATCATATTAGTGCCCTTCTACACTGAGCAATATGTGTGCTGAACCATAGACTCTCGTTAAGGGTGTGTTTAATCCCATGCTGGACCATACTAGTGCCAGGAATGTTCCTGTCCATCCAGCAGATATTCAGTTAAACCAGATCCTACCCCATCTCTTTGCAGTAAGATGTACTAATTCGGAAGGGGTTTGTTTTCAGCCTTAGTCAAACCCTGTGCTAGAGTCCTATCAAAACCAATGCTGATAGATCATTCTGCTCAAGCAAACTAGCTTTAAATTTGTGGCTTTAAATTTGCAGGGTCCTTGAGATCCACAAAGATGGGGGGAGAAGCTGCATTCCTTGTGTTCTTCTAGGGCTCCTTTCTTCCTTCCCATCCTTCAGTCTGCCCTTTTTCCCATTTCCAAGATGTTTTGTGCCCTCCTAATCAAAGCAGTCAAAATGCTACGCATCTGACTTACGCAAAGTGCATAAACATGTATGATATCTTTAAGTGTCTGTTCAGTGACATGGAGATCTGCCTTCCTAAGAATGGGCATTAAGACTTCAAAGCTTTTAGGACGTGAGGTAAAGAACGTTCACCAATAGTTTCTTGCACAAAGGGGTTTCTCCTTGTGGGAACCAGAATATTGTTCCAGGGATGACGGAAACAGAGCTTTGCACACAAAATAGGATTCCTTACAATGACGCTCCCATCTTTGCCTTGTCCTTCCTTCCCACCTCAACAGTGCAGGAAAGAAGCTGGAAGCTAGGACAATGGGAAGGTTCCAGTTATTCAGGCTGTTAGGAACAGAAAAGAAAAGTGGTCCTTAGAGGAAGCCAAGGCCTGTGAGGCTATTGGGTCAGCCCAGTGATTTTCTTTCATCTCTGCCTGAAGTCATTGAGAGACTGTAGGGGCCTAGAAGCTTGTGGAACTTTGTTTTGAGCTGGAATAAGACACGGATTTTATTCTTCTGAGAATACCAACAACCATCTCAAAGTTCTTCCAACCATAGTCAGGTATTCAGCTGTGGGCTTACTTTTACTGGGCTGTGAGATTAAGTAAAAGGAGTGAGCTTTCCAGGGTGATGTGGAGAGCTCTTTGACACACAAAGCCAGGAGCTCTGAGTCCCAATTTTGATTTTCATGATAGAGTTCCTCAGAGTTTGGTTCTAGTTAAGCATAGCCCTCCTCCACCCTCCTTTGTCATTTGTTTTGTTCTATTTTTCAGTCTGTTCCGTTTGTGCCTGGCAGGCATAAGAGTGTGAATGAGGGAGAAAGAGTAGCAATGGCAGACAGGTGACACATTTGTGCCTCTCAGCTCTCGCACAAGCAGGACAGATATTGCTCATTGTCTCTTTTTTTTCTATTAAGATCCCAGTGCTTTAGGACGCTACTAACAATTGATTAGAACCCATTCAAGAGATGAATCTATGTGTACCTTTATGTTCCCCAGAAAAGAACAAGATGATGTATATGTATTTGGAGTTCTGCTCAAAGGGTAAAATTCCTCATAGGAGGTCTGTGTAATAAAGGAGGAACAAGAAGACCTAATAAATTTGAACATTTCAGTGTATCCTGTAATGGAAGTAGGCAGCAGCTCACTTAGTGAAAATGGCTAATCCATAGCCAAAGTGATTGACTCATGAGTTAATAATGTCCAAGATACTGAATATTGCCCCAGGTTCTATGTATTTGTATGATAGTGACAAAGGGGGAGGATTAATCTACTTTCAAGTGATATGGATTAACTGCTGATATTTTCACTATTGTGAGTAGTAAATCTCAGAATATAACTACACATGATAGAGTCAGGCCAGGCCTTAAGCAAAATGTTACAGATCGTTAGGGGGGTCTCCTACCTGCTTTTTTGTCCCTCATCTACTCAGTGTATCTTGGAGCTATTGATGCTCTAAGATCTTTTTCCCCTTCCCCTAGCCCCTATAGGCTTAATTCTCCCTTCCCACCAAAGATTTGCTTACTTAATACATACTTAATACATAATGATTACTCATGCTGATAGGCAGCCTAATGTGTTGCCCTCCCAGGGAGACTGATACTCAGAGGAGTAAAAGAATTCAACAGCATTGAGTCTTAACTGTGGAAATTTGGCACCCACGAGAGACGGTGGGAGAGGTCACTCTGGAGTAGAGGGCTTCTGAAGGCCCAGAATCACAGCACAGAGGTTGCCCCCTGGGAGGGATGTGCCTTGGATATGGGTGGAAAGTACTGACTCAGATGGTCTCTTTGGTTTCAGCATGGAAGGATCCTGCATTACAGCGATCCATTCATTCTCTTCCTATTCCTGTTGGCTTTCTCCACGGCTACGATCATGCAGTGCTTCCTGCTCAGCACCTTATTCTCCAGGGCCAGCCTGGCAGCAGCCTGCAGTGGCGTCATCTACTTCACCCTCTACCTGCCCCACATTCTCTGCTTCGCCTGGCAGGACCGGATGACGGCTGACCTCAAGATGGCTGTGGTGAGGGACCTCAGGCTTGCTCCTAATATGCAAAATGTTTTCACAAAGGCATCTGTAGTCATTCTGGAAAACTGGCCTGCCCTTTGTGGGGACCCATTTTGCCTTTGGGGCCCAAAGGACATAGGTATAAAAAGGCACAGGGTCAAAAGTTGGGGCTGTCTTCATCCTGAGCTACCCAGCAGCCCCTCCTTTCCAAACCTGCCTGATGAGTCTGTCCTGGGAAGCAATCAAAAACCAGTTTAGGGTGCCTGGGTGGCTCAGTGGGTTAAGCCGCTGCCTTCGGCTCAGGTCATGATCTCAGGGTCCTGGGATCGAGTCCCGCATCGGGCTCTCTGCTCAGCAGGGAGTCTGCTTCCTCCTCTCTCTCTCTCTGCCTGCCTCTCTGCCTACTTGTGATCTCTGTCTGTCCAGTAAATAAATAAAATCTTTAAAAAAAAAACCAGTTTAACTCACTGGTCCTTTGTGTTCCCACAAGAGGGAAACCGCCTAGGACGTTTCACTCACTTTTCTTTTTACAGCATGTGAGAAGATGCCAAGGGAAAGGAGCGTGCCCCCAACTGCTGGGCGCAGAGAGATGTTTCCATTCATTAAAAGAGTTTGTTTCTCTCCATAAACACCTGAACCCAGTAGTTTACAGGGGATCTTTGCCATGCTGTACCACTATATGCAGAAAGGAGTACAGAAATGAACCAGTTAGGAGCCAAGCCCTCTTGCCAGGACAGGACTCTAGAAATGGACTTTTGATTGTTTGAGAGACAGGCATCTTTGTTCACAATTCCCAAACTAACATCACTGTCTTTTTCTCTAATCAGTTTCAAATAGGCCATTTCCACCCTCTTCATTAACCAGGCTTAACTGGCTTCTGGGTTCTCTAGGGTACAGCTTTCCTTGTCCTCCAGAACTTCCCTCTACAGTTCTTTATGCAGTGGTGTCAAGAGAAGACTACCACCTGCTTCTTATTGGGAAAGATCTAAGATATACGCTGCTCTAATAACCCAAACTGATTAGGCTACAGAGCTGCCAGGGCAGCCTTTTACTTCCCAGGTTAAACAAGGAATCAATTGCTGCTATTTATAACACCAGTTTTCTAAAACGATCACAATGGGCTGGTAGCAAAAAAATCCTTATGACTCAGCCTATGGGCAGAACTTGGCTAACTTAATATCGTGAGTAGATATCAGTACTTTGAGGCCACAGCTATCTTCATGGGAGTGTGGATCCACCAAGAAACTATAGTTCTCGCAGTGTGTGGACCGGGGCTGAGCTGAGACTTTTTAAAATGGCTTTTGTGAATATACAGCTGGGGAATCTCTTCCTTCTATAGACAGTTTGAACCCCACCCTGGGTCCTACAAAGTGCAGAGAGACCTCTGAGCAGAGGAAATGAGAATAGCCAGTTGCTCTTTCTGCCATGCTGGTGACCGCCTGTGGGGGACTTGGCTGGGGACCCTCCTCTTCAAACTCCTTTTGCACACCACCTGTTTAGTTGACTTGTTCTCTCTACCGAAAACCCAAGGAAAAGATTGGTCTCAGTATGGAGAGGAGAAAAGATGACATCAGTGGAATCTGAGGTTCTTCTGGCCTCACTCTTAGACCTTAGGAGGTCATAGGACCATCCCTTGCCTGGCACCCTAGGACACTAATGATTTTGTGGACCCTTCTAATGGGAGTCACACAAAATAGCTCAAGCTATCTTCTTTGTTCCATCAAGAACTGTGTGATCTCAAGAAAGAGGTAGGAAGAAGGGGGAAATGGTAGGAAGGTGAACCTGAGCACCTTTGGTCCTTTGGTACGTTGGGCTTTTGTGGTGTTTGTTTTTCCCATTACACGACTATCTTCCATTGAACAGATGGGAGGTGGCTTCGTGAGTATTGTGTGAGGTCCCTGGGCATTTCCAGAATTCCCTTTCCTGTGGGAAAACTGCTTTATGCCCTCCCTGGGTTATCCTTATACCTGGACACGAGCCGGACCACTCTTTCGGGCCTCGTCCCTACCCTGTGGACAGCTGGTGGCTGTCGGGTGGGTTGAAAGTCCACCGCTCATCTAGTGTGCCCTCTTTGTCTCACTGCAGAGCCTGCTCTCTCCTGTGGCATTTGGGTTTGGCACTGAGTACCTGGCTCGCTTTGAGGAGCAAGGCCTGGGGTTGCAGTGGAACAATATTGGGAGAAGTCCCATGGAAGGGGATGAATTCAGTTTCCTGATGTCCATGAAGATGATGCTCCTCGATGCTGCTCTATATGGCCTGCTTGCCTGGTACCTTGACCAGGTGTTTCCAGGTAAGGGCCAACTCCCATAGGGTAAAGGTCCTGATATCGGGTTCCTCAGATCCCCAGCCTTCCCCCACCTTTCATCTAGTTTAAATCTTATCCTTTCTAAGCTCTTTCAATTTGGGCCTTCAGAGCCAGCATTTGAAACTTAAGCTTAAATCAAAAATCCATCAGTGAGTGCTGGTGTCTCTACTTGAGAATTAGGTCCAGAATCTGATCCCTTGTCACCACCTCCACCCCTACCATCCCAGTCCAAGCCTCCATCCATAATCATTGCCTGCCAGTCTGTTCTCCACACTGTGTTCAGTGACCCTTTCCGAAGCTGGGTCAGATGATATCTGTCTTCTGTTCGCATTCCTGCGGTGGCTTTTCCTCTTGTTCAGAGGAAAACCCAGTGTCCCAGTCCTGGCCTCTAAGATGCTTCATTATCAGCAGCCAACTAACGGTCTTCTTCATTTCATGTCTTTCCCTTCTCCCTCATGTTCTCTGCCCCAGCCACATCCACCTCCTTAATGACTGTTCTTCAATACACTCAGTGCATTTCCTCCTCAGGACATTTATACCTGTTCTCACTGCCTGCAGCATGTTTCTGCATCCCCCATACCTGCAGGCTTACTTCCTCACTTCTGTTCACATCTAAGTTCAGATGTCACCATATCACTGGGATCTTTTCAGATTGCAAATATCTAAATAGCTACTCCTATATAAATCACAGTTCTTCAGTGCTTATGTCCCCTTTACCCAACTTTACGTTTGCGACATCACTATCTGACATGACATATCTTAACTTGTTTGCATGTTAACTCTCTACCCCATGAGAGTAGGCCCAGTCTGTTTTGTTTAATATTATAGGCTTGATGCCACAAGTAGTGCCTGACTTTTGGTGGACATTGAATAAATACCTGACTGATCTGCAGTATTGAAAAGCAACTCCTGAATCAAAGTTGGGTGTTCACACAGTTTCATAGTTGCTTTGTAGAAATCAAATTTTCTTTTGGATTATTATTTCCTGGTAGCTGGGGAAGTCTCACTTCCATTTGAGTGGGCTCCAAGTCAACCAACAACCACCTTGTGCTGTGGCAGCCGTGGCCGGGAGCAGGCAGGGGAGGGTGAGGCTGGGTCCAGTCTCTGGGGAAGGATGAACTCACATCATCTCAAGGCAGCCTTTTTTGGGAGAAATATATTGGCAGCAACCCTGGAATAGGAGAAAGATTGCTAGGCTGAGCCAGGAGGCCTGGGTTTGGATCCTAGCCGTGTAATTATATTAGTTTCCTAGGGCTGCCATAACAAAGCACCACAAACTGGGTAGCTTAAAACACTACTTTTTGGGGGGGCAGGGGTGTCTCACAGTTCTAGAGGCTAGAACTAGAAAATCAAGGTGTTGGCGGGGCCATGCTCTCTCTGGAATCTGCAGGGGAAGGAGCCCTCCCTGCCTCTTTCAGCTTCTGGTGGTTTTTCAACAAGCTCTGTCTTCACCCGGTGTTCTCCCTGTGCGTGTATGTCTGTCTGCACACAGCCATCTTTCTGTAAGAACACCCGGTCAGATTGGATTAGGCTCCCACATAGTCTGGAGTGACTTAATCTCAACTAAGCACATTAGCAATAACTATTTCCAAACAAGGCCAAGGGTTAGGACTCTGGTATCTTTTTTTTCTGCTATCAAATGTGTCAACCCCTCCCCTTCCAACATCAGCTATTTCTCTAATGGCAACCAGGTGTCCAACAATCAATTCAGTTCTACCCTGTTCAGTAACCCCCCAGAATTAGCACAGACCCCACAGAAAGATTCAGCCCTACAAGACTGTTCCCACTTCAGGGGCCAGATGCAAATACAGTGCCCAGGCTACACACGCTTTTGTCAGACTGACTACAAATTCAGGAGTTCTCACAGCCACCACCCACCTGATTTAGTAATTCACTAGAACGAATCACAGAACTCAGGAAAAGTAGTCTACCTGCAGTTACAGTTTATAATAAAGAATACAGCTCAGGAGCAGCCAAATGGAAGAGATGCATACAGGGAGGGGCAGGAGGAGTGGTGCCTGGAGCTTTCAAGTGCACAACCCTTCCAGGGCCTTGATGTGCTCAGCAACCTGGAAGCTCCCTGAATCTCATTCCAGCGTTTTTATGACTCAATCTCCAGCCCCCTTCTCCTCCCTCAAGATAGAGGGCAGGGCTGAAAGTTTCCATCCTCTTTTCCCAGGTCTGGTCTGGTGACCAGCCCCATCCTGAAGCTATCTAGGGACCCTCCCCTGAGTTACCTCATTAGCATAAATTCAGGTATGGTTGAGAAAGGGGCTCAGCTCTTTGTGAACAACAAAAGACATTCCCATTGCTCAGGGAATCCCCGGGGTTTTATAAGCTGTGTGCTGGGAACTGGGGATAAGACCACGTATTATTTGCATTCTTCCATGGGCCTCAACATATCTTTTTGATGATTTTGGGGGGGGGGGGCGGACACAATGCAACCCATAATGCTGATTTTTGAGCAATACATTTGACCTTGTCTTCCATCATCTTTTCTATCTTACTATGCCACTAGAAGGAGATACAATAAGTGAAAACTAGTTGGATTGAAAATGCAATTTGTCTGTAATTCAAGAGCTTTATTTTAGCCAAGCTAAAGCTTTAATTTGTCCAGTAACTATTTACTGAGCCGAGCCTGTATGTGAGGCTTAGCACTAGTTTTGGGGAACTAGACAGACCCAAACCTGTCCTTGAAGGTCTGACAGTCCAGTGGCCATGGAACATGGGATAATATTAAATAAGCAAAGATCGTGTGTTCTCACAAAATTAACATTTTATAGGGAGCAAAGTCTGCTAAGAGAGCTAGCCAAGAAATTTGGGAGTCTTTTCCTTGGGATCCAGTAGAATGGGGTGGTTGAGATCAGGGATATTAGAACGAGATTACCCATTTCAGTACCTCTCTCTGTTTAATTAGCTGTGACCTTGGGCAGATGATTCAAAGTCAATGTGCTTCTGTTTCCTTATCCACAAGAATACTACTACCTATCTCTTAGGGTTGTTTTGAGGATTAAATTTTTAACTCATGAGAAGTGCTTACAACATAATGCCTGCCACGGAAAGAGCATTCAACAAATGTTAGTGACAGTCATCATCGTTATTATTATCTGGTAATTGTTGAGAAAGGGCATGAATAAATTCTTTTTTTTTTTTATTTTTTAAAGATTTTATTTATTTGACAGAGCGAGATCACAAATAGGCAGAGAGGCAGGCAGAGAAAGAGGAAGGGGGAAGCAGGCTCCCCACTGAGCAGAGAGCCCGATGCAGGGCTTGATCTCAGGACCCCGGGATCATGACCCGAGCCGAAGGCAGAGGTCCAACCCACTAAGCCACCCAGGCGCCCCTAAATTCTTTAATAAAATGTTTTTTTTGGAAAGCTGTTGCACCCAAAAAAAGTGCCTTTTAAATTAAAACTCATTGGGAGGAGTAGTCTTTGTGTCGTAGCCCATGGATAGCTATGTAATGCTGATGAACTATGGATATCTATAGCTATACTCTGAAGTTCAAATAGAAAAATTCTCGATTTTGTAGAGCTTTAGTAGGACTACCAAAGCTTTTTCCTTATTTCCCTGTCATATCTAGGGGACTATGGAACCCCACTTCCTTGGTACTTCCTTCTACAAGAGTCCTATTGGCTTGGCGGTGAAGGTGAGTTATTTAAAATTTTTCAATTAAAAGCAACACCCCCCTCCCAAAACCTTTAGTGTTTGAAACTAGCTCCTTTGGCTATGTCCTGGATATGTGTGGGCTGTAGAGGGGGCTCCTGACATCAAGTGTGTGGTTCCTGCCACTGTGGTGCAGTATCGTAGCCTCTGGGAACCCACTTTCTGTAAGTCACTAGGCCAGGGTGAATGGCCGAGCGCTGATAAACCCTTGTTTCCCGTCCAGCTGGTGCCTAATGGATGAAAGAAATTGCCCTTGTGAAAGAAGGCCAAACCAGTTTAGGGTGTAAATGACTTTTGCAACTCCTTAATTTGAAACAGAGATCTGCAGAATCACGAAGGAACCTTTGCACTGGTCTTCTTATGCCTCCTCTCCTGCTTTTTTATTCCTTTTCAAAATATAAACTAATTCATTCTCCTAAGGTGAAGGCCCAAACAGAGGCTGGGGCAGAGCTATGACCTTCAAGGCAAACACTCCTAGACTCTCCTAAAATTCATCTTACTTTGTGATTGGGGAACCAAGGGGCATTTGCCCAGAATCCTTCTTAGATCAAATTTACCTTTCCTATTGAACAGGACAGGAGGCCCCGGGAGAGCTCTGAAAGCTCTATAGACTCTATTGTGACGTATGAGCAAGCAAGAAATTCCTGGCCTGAGAGCTTGGGGACTTCCTTGGAGCTGGGAGTTTCTGGAAGCAAAGGAAATACTTTCCAATCTGTTTGTTCCTCACCTACCTACCCTTTACTTTGTATTTTTGGATCTGAGCCAGGATTTATCCTTTAAGCACTAAGATAGAGGTTTGTTTTCTCTAGGGGGTTCGCCTAGGGCCTTTAAAAGGCTTGGGCAGTTTGTTTTGCTTTGTTTTGTATTTATGGTTCAAACAAATAGCACTTTGACAGCTCAGTATTTTTCCATTATGTTGGTTTGTCTGTCTTGTCTATGAACTTTTAAAATTTCTACTACAGTAAGGTTATAATCCAATGGGGATTTTCAACAGGGGAATATGTTTTTGGGATATTTCTAATTTCAACGAATATCAGGACTTGTGGACATTTTCCCCCTATAATCTCAGCAGATAATCTGCCTCTCAAAAGAGAAATTCTTAAGACAAATGTGCTCTTTCAAAAATGAATCACATATATTTTTGCCAACAGAAGCCAAATATTTTTCTCCTGCTTCACAGGCTAGACTGAAATAGATTCCTAAATCTCTCTAAAACCAAAAAAAAAGGGGGCACCTGGGTGTCTCAGTGGGTTAAGTGTCTGACTCTTAGTTTTGGGGCTCAGGTCGTGATCTCAGTGGTCCTGAGATGGAACGCTGCACCAGGCTCCACTGAGCATGGAGCCTGCTTAAGATTCTCTCTCTCCCTCTTCCTCTATCCCCCAGGCTCTTCCCCAACACTTGCATGCACATATGCCCTCTCTTTCTAAAAAAATAAATAAAATCAGAAAATAACTGAGTTTCCTCACCAAACACCCTCCTCTCACATACGAAGAAATGGAGCCCAAGAGGACGAGTGTCTTGCCTGTGTTCCTGCTGCTCATTTGGGACGAAAACCTGAAACTGGGAAACACATTTCCTGGCAAGGAACTCATCCCATGACTAAACTATGTAGAATATTTTCCCCTGCTATTTTGTTGCATGCCCGTGCAGTCGGAGAGCTAGTAAAGTGATCAAAGGCATTGTGGGCAGTAGAGTTGAAAATCCTTCAGGAGGCAGAAATAGAAGTGCTGGAGGAGGCAGGTCCCTGACCACGAGGCCCATTCCTTGCTGCTCCCCCTTCAGCCTGCAGATCTACGGAGGGCAGCCAGGGGTGAGGGAGGCCCTGGTGGGCTGCCTCATTAAAAAACTCCCCCTGCCCACATCTGTGCTCTGGAGGCCAGAGCCTTTAGATGCGTGGTGACAGTGGTTTCCTCCAGCCCCTGCTTTCTTCTCTTGCTGGTTCCCTCCACTGCTCCTCTTCTCCTTCCAGGATGTCCTGATGTTCTTTTAAGCCAAATGCCAAGTTTATTAGAAAAACAAACAAGAATAACAACAACAAAACGACCTGTGTGTGTGTGTGTGTATGTGTGGGCATGTCTGATGTGTGTGAGAGAGTATGTGTGTATGTGTCAGTATGAGAGTGTGTGTGTGTGTGTGTGCATGTGTGTGTGTTTATACTGCACTTGACAATTTATATAAGCCTCTACCTCAACCAGGCTCAATTCTGGTGTTAGTCACAAAAGACTCGAGTACCCATAAAAATGCTCAGGTGAATTTTGTCTCAATCAGTAATTTAAGCTGGCCATCCATCATATCACCTTGAAGGAGCTTTTCTCAAGGCTCAATATGACTTTGACACGTTTTTTATTGGAGCAAGAAGTACTGTTAATGAAGTAAAGAAAATTAACCCATTGCAAACTCAGTCCTGGTTTTGTGAGGTTTTTTTTTTTAAGATTTTATTTATTTACTTAACAGACAGAGATCACAAGCAGGCAGAGAGGCAGACAGAGAGAGGAGGAAGCAGGCTCCCCGCCGAGCAGAGAGCCCGATGTGGGGCTCGATCCTAATACCCTGGGATCATGACCTGAGCCGAAGGCAGAGGCTTTAACCCACTGAGCCACCCAGGTGTCCCTGAATATTTTTTTAAAGTTATAATTTCTAAAATGGTGGGCCTTTGCTGGCATGTTAAGAGGAGGAGGTGAAACACCTGTTATAAAACTCCATCTGGGCTCAGCAAAGCTTGATAAGCCAGCTAGCCAGGAGGCACTGGCAGCCATTTTCAGGACTTTACAGGCTCGCAGGTCAGGGGGCAGCAGGACCAGGTTTGGGTCTGGTCCCCCAGAATGCTGACTTGGCCTTTTGAGGGAACTCCAAAGTCGCGGTAAGAAACTCTGCCACCCCTCCCTTCTCCCCTCCTTTTCCTGCCTTTACTGCTTGTTAGCTCTCACCAAGGGTAACAGTGGCTTCTGGTTGGTGCAGCGTGTTCAACCAGAGAAGAAAGGGCCCTGGAGAAGACGGAACCCATCACAGAGGAAATGGAGGATCCGGGACACCCAGAAGGAATAAATGGTAAAACAAACCAACCAACCCTCCGTAAAGAGCACAGAGCAGAGGCAAGGAGGAGGTGCAGAGTACTGTAAAGGATGGAGAAATACACTTCATGACTGGGGTGCTGTGGACCCCAGGGAACAGACTCTGTTGACAGGAGTTAAACCTGATAGCTTCTCAAGGGCCAAGCCGCACGTGTGGGGAATGAATGGTCCAGCCAGACATTAACGCATATTTCCTGGAGAAAGCAAATCCCAAGTATGTGGTGTGTTTGTGCCCTTGTTAGGCAAGTCCCGAGTGAGTTGCACAAATGTGCTGACTTCCGAGGATTTAGCAAGAACAATAACTTGGGTCACTGGGACTTAAAGCGGATATGAGCTATAAGGAAAGACAAAAATAAATGCTTCTGTACAGAGGAGGAAGGAGTCTAGGGGAGCTGACTACACTTCACTCGTGGTTTACAAATCTACAAATCCATTCATTCAAACCATCAAAAGCCTTTCCTGACTGTGGAAGTTACCTAATAATTCCTGAAGTGATGAATTAGGTCTGCAAGTTGTTCCCTGGCTTTGCCTTCCTTACCTACTCTCCTAGACCAGTTCTGTACTTCTCCCCATGTTCTTCCTTCCCTAAGCATGCATACTTCTCTGTAAATGCTACAATGCCCTTGCTGTCCTCTCCTCTGGACTTTGCCTACCACTGTGTGAGAGGGCCCAGCCTCCAGGCCTCTGGGCCAACTTGGTGCCATTTCACAAAGCTGAGTTCAGTGACCTCTGGCTCCTTGGAGAGCTGGTCTGCAGTCACTAGGGCCTCTGGGATAGCCCTCCTCCCAGAATGGAATTCCAAGGTCAAAATCAGAGGGCTGGTCCCCGTCTTAGTTACAGGAAAGACCAGAAGGCACACATAGGAGAAGGATGTTATTTTGCAAGGGAGTCAATGTTACCCAGCTACAATGTTAACAAAGTAAGTGGTACTGTACAGAGTGTACTCAAGCAGAGGGGGACTGGAAGTTGGGAGAACTAGACAGCACGGTCATGAGGGTCTGCACTGGAAAGGCATGGATGAGTTAGAGGTTTGGAGTTCGAGGGACAGTGATGAGAAAGAGTGGACCATGCTACTTAGTAACTGAGAAACTCTCAAGTTCTAAGGAGCTGGAAGTCCCCTTCAGACAAAATTAACACAAGAGCTTGAGCCAAGGTGACCGGGAGAAGAACAGTTACAGGAATGGACATGGGAGAGTCTGAGGGAAAGTTGTTTTGGGAGGAAGATAAGGAGCCTGAGCTGCTACCAGAAGCCCTTGAGGGTATACCCTACAGACTGTTGGAAATGACAGCCTGAGCTGAAGATTGAGCTTCGGGCTGACTCTCCGTATATATGGTGAGTGCCCTCTGGGTTCAAATTCCAGCTGTGCCTTTCATGAGCTGTGTGACCTTGATTGGATATTTGATGTCTCTGTGCCTTAGGTTTCCCCATCTATAAAGATGGGCATAATAACCTCTATCTCCATAGAGCTTCTATAAGGGTTAAATGAGGTAATCCATATGAAGCACTTAAGCAATGCCTGGCACATAGTAACTGCTCAATAAATGTTAGGTACTATTATTACCATGATTATTTTGTAGTCATCCTTACAAAGGTCCCACCTAAAGTCATGGGGCCAAAAGACAGTGGTCTGGAGGTCGAGCCTTGAAGGATGTGTACATTAAAGCATTATATTTACATCATGTTCATTTTTTTCTTCCAAGATTCCTTCTTTGAACGTGAACTTCCAGGCTTGGTTCCTGGGGTGTGTGTGAAAAATCTGGTGAAGATTTTTGATACCTACAGCAGACCAGCTGTGGACCGTCTTAACATTACCTTCTATGAGAACCAGATCACGGCATTCTTAGGTCACAATGGAGCAGGAAAGACCACCACCTTGTGAGTTTTCAGGCAAAGAGCCTGGATTGCTCTTCTGTCGTATCACTTTCTGGCTCTGTTCTGCCTCATTAGCTGCAGTCTACTCTTTTCCATCGAGTGTTAGTGACAAAAATGTACTATGTATTTGTGTCTGAAGAATGTGTAAAGCACACCGCAGTATTCAGAGCTCATTCGTGTATGTTGTTTTATTTGATCCTCACAAGAAGTGGGAGAGGGAGTTGAAGTGAGTTTACTGCCCTCTTTGTGTGCTGGGAAAGTGGACATCTAGGGAGTTGAACTGACTTCCTGGGGTCATCGACTTGAGGGCAGGAAGCAGGTTTTTTCAGCTGTCTGGTCTCTCACACTGTAAACCTGTCCGCACATCCCACCCTCTCCAGAGTTACCGCCATCAGTGATGGTGCTAAAGTCACGGCCATCACCATCACATGCCCTTGGTCCATAGAGAACTACTTATTTTCAAAGAGGATTCTTTACCTACCTGTTTTGGAGAAAGTAAAAATGGTGTGCTCGGTAGAGGGCCCTGTGAGGTAACACCAGGCAACTGAAGATAAAGTTCAGGGAAGGTGCAAGCTCTGCGCTGAAAGGTCTGGAAGCTTCCCTAGCTTTTTAAGGGCCCAGAGCGCCATCTGCTGAGAAGGAGAACATGGCTAGCTAAGGTGTCCTAAGGAGCGGCAGAGGCAGCCCTCTCAAGGTGCAGGGAAATCCTGTGTTACACGGTCTTCAAGTCCTATGACCTCTTCCAGAGCGCCAGGAAGGAACAGCAGTATACACCCTACGTTGGAATGTTCTCTGAGGGAGGTTCAGTGTGAATGGAATGTGGGGCTGGTGCCATTACATTTGGTTCTGTTTCCCTCTAGCGGTTGATCAACAGAGATTTCAGCTTCTAAGTACAAGTTCAGGTAACCCGAGATTGTATCTGAACTCGGGGGAGGGAGCTGGCTGGGCCAGGCAGCACTAAATTCAACTGACTGCTCACCTTGTTGACTCAAAGGATCAGAAGGCCCAGAGCACCACCCAAGACCTCGGGGCTTCTCACAGCGAACACAGTCCTGCACCAACTGCTCAAATGCCACTTCTCCTGGGGCCTGAAACATACTGTTCAGTAAGAACAGTCCTAATACTTTCGAATTTTACTTTATGCTGGCCTGGCACGGTTCTAAGTGCTTTACAAGTATAAACTCATTAAACCCTTACAACAAACCCATGAGGTGTGGGCACCATTATTTCCCATTTTACCAAAAAAAAAAAAAAAAAAAAAAAAAAAGCCGAAGTGGATATCGAGCTTTTTGTTTTGAATCCAGAAATGATATTGTTGGTGGTAATTCCTCTGCCTGCCTTCAATCACTTCATCAACAAATACATATCGAAGGACTGAGCTGTCATTAAGACCCTCCCCTATGCTTCATAATCATGATACCAGGCACTGTACTGAGCTATGCTCTGCACACCTTTCACTGAGCCCTACAGCACCAGGCTGTGATTACCGAGCCAGACAGGGTTGTTCCGTAGGGAATGTTGGGAACCCTGAGGACCCATCAGGGCCTGCCTGGGGCCCTAGGAATTAAAGAGAAGCAGAGAGGGCAGATGTGGACATCCACAGTAGGGGCTGGATATACACACTGAGTCTAAGGCCTGTCTGGGAAATTGTTGGTCCCCACAGCTGATCGTGGTTTGGGTTCAACTGAGAGTCAAGGCAGAAGTCACTGTGAGAGTCCTCAGCAACTCTGGAGTCTGGGGCTGCCAAAGGTCATCTTTTCTGCCACTGACTCCTGCATTTGGCAGGTCAATCCTGACGGGTCTGTTGCCACCAACATCAGGGACAGTGCTCATTGGGGGAAAGGACATTGAAACCAGCCTGGATGAAGTCCGGCAGAGTCTTGGCATGTGTCCGCAGCACAACATCCTGTTCCACCAGTAAGTAGTACAGGAACTGAGACCCTCTCCATTCCTTATTCCCACCCTGCCCCCTACCAACACACATGTACTCTAGGCCTGAGCTCGAGGATGCCAGTATGGGGGCCAGGAGGCAGTATTCTTGTTTGCTTTCCCACTGTTCAAGGTCCTTGGTCGTGCTTGCTATGAGAAGTGTCCTTCAGAAAGTCAGACTATGCCTCTGGCACTGGGAGTAGAGGTCTACCCCCTCAGAAGAGTAATGCACCCCACTCTCTGACAGATGCCCCTCACTCACCCTGAAATACTCCTTCTCAGGGAACAAGAGAAGAGACCATTGTTCCTTTTTCTCTCTTAAGCCAGGCACTAAAAACTGACTTTTCAGGAGGCTTTTCAGTTGCTTTTTCCCCAAACTTTTATTTATGATTTAAAAGGTGATATATGGGGGCGCCTGGGTGGCTCAGTGGGTTAAAGCCTCTGCCTTCGGCTCTGGTCATGATCTCAGGGTCCTGGGATCGAGTCCCGCATCGGGCTCTCTGCTCAGCAGGGAGCCTGCTTCCCTCTCTCTCTCTGCCTGCCTCTCTGTCTACTTGTGATCTCTCTGTCAAATAAATAAATAAAATCTTTAAATAAATAAAAGGTGATATATGGGGTGCCTGGGTGGCTTTGTCAGTTAAACATCTGCCTTTGGCTCCAGTCATGATCCTGGAGTCCTAAAATTGAGCCCTACATCAGGCTCCCTGCTCAGCGGGAGGCCTCTGCTCCCTCTCCCACTCCCCCTGTTCGTGTCCCCTCTCTCACTGTCCCTGTCTCTGTCAAATAAATGGATAGAAATCTTTAAAAAAAAAAAAAAGGAAAGAAAGAAAAGAAAAGAAGGGAGGAAATACAGATTAAAAGAAGAAAATAAAAATCACCTGTCATTTCACCATCCAGAGATAACTATGGTTCACACCTTGGTATATGATTTTTCAGAACTTTCTCCTATGCGTGTATACATATATATATTATTTAACATTATAAAGGAGAGTAAAGCTCTGCATATAATTTTGTAATCAGCCATTTTTAATGCGATTGTGTTTTTTTACTCAAGATACGAGCATTTTCATGTTATATATTCTTCAATAAAATAATTCTTATGTTTATATACTACACCATTGTATTAATGTACTGTCCTCTCTTATTAGATATTTAACAGGATCTGGGTTTTGTATTTTTTTTTTAATATATTTTATTTATTTATTTATTTGACAGAGAGAGATCACAATTAGGCAGAGAGGCAGGCAGTGGGGTCGGGGGTGGGGTCGGGAAGCGGGCTCTGCCGAGCAGAGAGCCCAATGCGGGACTTGATCCCAGGACCCTGAGATCATGACCTGAGCTGCAGGCAGAGGCTTTAACCCACTGAGCCACCCAGGCATCCCTTGTTTTGTATTATTAACAACACCACAATGAACATCTTCACTGCTAAAACTTGGTGCTCATCCTTACTTATTCCTGTAAGGTGAATCATTAGAGGTGGAACTGCTGAACTCATTGCCTCTCTCACTGCCCTGTCCCCTAGCCTCACAGTGGCTGAACACATCCTGTTCTATGCCCAGCTGAAAGGGAAGTCTTGGGAGGAGGCCCAGCTGGAGATGGAAGCCATGTTGGAGGACACAGGCCTCCACCACAAGAGGAACGAAGAAGCGCAGGATCTGTCAGGTGCTTGTTATTGGAAAAAGAGAGGGCTACAGATGGCAAATCCATTGTCTTCCAGGACACCGACAGAAGGGGAGGCTTCTAAGAAACCTCCTAAGAGCAGGAGCATGTCTCTAAAGTTACTCTGTGCACCTTAGAGGAACCCACCTCTGGATCATTTCCCTCATGGAACCCCACTGTCTTGTAGCAGCATAGGCTATATTTGTTCTGATGTTCGTGGGTTTGAACTAAAATGTGAGAATAGCCTTTAAATGGTCTTATCTGTTCCTGCACTTCTGCATTTCTTGCCTTTTCTGCATTTAAAGAGACCTGCACACCACTAGGTTTTGAACGCTGTATAAACATCTAAGGAGGCAGCATCAAGCTGCTTCTGGACATAAGACACAGTCCCCTTTATGCCACCAGCCCTGGGCCTTTCTCCTCCCGTCCTCCATGGCCCTGTGACCCTGTTGCCTTGTGTCAAACTCTAGGTGGCATGCAGAGGAAGCTGTCTGTTGCCATTGCCTTTGTGGGAGGTGCCAAGGTTGTCATTCTGGATGAGCCCACCTCCGGAGTGGACCCCTACTCACGACGCTCAATTTGGGACCTGCTCTTGAAGTATCGTTCAGGTAATGGCCACTGCTCGGTGCTCTGAGCTCTCACAGTGCCTTTGTCTGTGACCCTGGCTCTCACCATGGTGCTTTGCACCTGAGCATACTTAACAGCCATGACTACACTCTGACAGGGTGCAGCCAGTGACCTGAGTGAGCCAGAGTCCCATGGAAGCCTCCTGAAATATTTACACCAATAGAGACAGGAGGTCACTGATGGAGCAGCCTACTTCCCTAAATATTCTAAAAGGTTCTCTCAACCTGCAGCCTCTCTGGAGCAAGGTATGCAGCTCTAGGTGGAACTCCTCTTTGACTAAAAAGATGCAAGTCACATGCAGACATCCAGAAAGCTCCATGGCTGTCAGAAGGTCACTCAGGACAAGGTGTAAGGATGGCATGCACATGTCCAGTGCTCCAGAGGACTACAGCAGATAGCAGAGTCTCAGAGGGGGCCATGCTTCACTCTCTCCCAGCACCTTCTAACCAGAGGGGGTAGGTCCAGAAAGATGGCAGGCAGAGCTCAGAGGGCCTGTGAACGTGATGGCATGGCTCAATCCCACGGTCAGTTTGCCATCCTGGCATCCTCACTACTGTTTTCTTCTAAGGACATCTCCCATTGGTTTCCAAGTATGTGTGTGTTCTTTGCAAAGACTGTAAGTGCAGTGCCTAATGATCCAGAGAGTACATACATATGGCACTCAATAGATGGTGACTGTAATAAATATGTCCCCTACACAGTGATTTATTGGAAGCAGGTCCAAAGTCAGAAGAGGTACTGTATGTGACAGTGCTTGACAGCATGCAGGATGCTAGAAAATGTTATTATTCTAGTATTCTGGACTTTGCTGCTGAATACTCTTTTTTATTGATCCACTTTGAGTTTTCATGACCATGTCACAGAGAGACTGTTCTACATCCTTTTCCCTCCAGCCCTGCCCGGGCCTGTCTGGTGATCCCCTGACCTCTGCCTTTGCAGGCAGAACCATCATCATGTCCACTCACCACATGGATGAGGCCGACCTCCTCGGGGACCGCATTGCCATCATTTCCCAGGGAAGGCTCTACTGCTCGGGCACCCCGCTCTTCCTGAAGAACTGCTTCGGCACGGGCTTCTACTTAACCCTGGTGCGCAAGATGAAAAACATCCAGAGCCAAAGAACAGGCTATGAGGTATGTGTGTGCCCAGGACAAGAGCCCATGTTGGGTCAGGAGAAATGCGCGGTGTGGTGATGCTATCCCTGGCATCTCTACCCCCGTCGGGCTCTAGTGGTCAGGATCAACCTCCTTGTTCCTGAAACTCTTGGCAGATTTTGAAAAATGGATATTCTGAACCCTCCTACAGAGATGCTTTACCCCACATGAAACAAGCTGAGATTACGGTACTCTAGAACGCGGCATACTCATGTGGCATGTAGCCACAGAAATGTCTTGGGCTGCAAGGTGGCATGCTGGGAATCTGAGAGTGGCTACTGAGGCCTCCTATGTTTCATTCCAAAGCTTATGTTCCCTAACTAAACCCAAAGTCCGCTGGGAAATGAAAGCCAAGGAAAGGCATTCTTGGGAACTATATAACCTGAAAATGATAGAGCCAGACAATACCCTTTAGCAGAGACCCCCTCAGCATTGGCAAGAGACCAGGTTTGGGTCTGGGTAGCTGAAAGGTGGAGGACTGTGTCATCACAGGCAAATTCCTTAATTGCTTGTCAGTGTTGGTTCTTCGCACACAGTAAAGGAAACCGATCAGTTCAGCTTCTGCTTGTCAGGGACATGGAGACGATAAGTGAGAGAAAGCATTAGGAATGCCCTCTGGCCTCCTGGAGACCAGGCACCGTTCCTGGAGTGGTCAGGCTGGTTACTTTGTAGCATGACCTAGGCCTCCGGCTCCCATGATATTAGGGTCAGGCTGCCTCCAGGCTTTCCTGTCCTGGCCACAGGCCAGTGGGCATCCACAGGGTCAGAGGAGCAAAACGTCTTGCATAGGCCGCCTACAGCTGTCGCAAGATAATGACAAGCCAGGGGTGCCTTTCAGGTGCTGTTACTCTCTGTGCCTGACTCATACATTCACCAGGATAAAATCAAGTAGCCACAACCTCAGAGTGCTCACCTGAAGTAATACATAAAAATATGAGGGAGAGGGGCAAAATCTGTTGACCACTTTTGGCAGCAAGAAACAAATGAGGTGCAGTGAGGAAGGCATTTGGCCTCAGGAAGATGCTGTTGTTCAAGCGACTGACGCCTGTCTGTTGTAGGGGAACTGCAGCTGTGCGTCTGAGGGTTTCTCGAGCAGGTGTCCAGCCCACATAGATGAGATAACTCCGGAACAAGTCTTGGACGGTAAGGCCCTGGGGCAGGCTGTGTCTCGGTTCTTGTTTTGTGATCATCTCTTGAGATGGTTGGGTGTGTCCTGTTGTCAAACATAATGGGAGAAAAGAGAACACTCTGTGTATCTCTCAAGCCCATGGTCATGAAGTTGCTCATCTTTCCCTTTGACCTTCTCTTCCATTCCCAAAGAGACTTTAAAGCCCTGGGCCTAGGGCCTCCTCCCTTAATTGATGAATCCAGTGTTTGTTCACTGCTCGTCAGTGGCCCATGTTAAGCTTCCCTTCTTGTGTCCTTCTGTCCTGGTTCCAAGCAGCATTACTTAAGTATGGGGAGAAGGGCTACTGTAGGTCCCAGATGAGGCCCTCGGGTGAAGCCATAGTGACAGACGGCTCTCAGAGTGAACTTTTCCAGAGAGTCGGACTGCACAGAGTAGACAGCAAGTCACGCATCCTTGTTACACTCCTGACTTTTGCCTCAGTATCCCAACTTCCTAACAGTTCTCTCTTGAGTAAGGGTGCGTTAAACCTCGTCAGGGGCTCCTCCAGGAGATGTTGAAGAGGCTCTCGCTGGAAGCACTCATCCCACAGGATCTGACCTCAGGGACCCCAGGGACCCAGAGTGCTTGCCAACAACTCTTGCTGTCTTCCGTGAAGGCTCACTTCCATCCAACATCTGGGGTGCCTTTGCAAATGGAAGACCACACACCCCACATCCCTAAAAAGGAGCAAAATGAGACCCGTGTACTGACCCAGGTTGATGATGCGATGGTGGAGGAACTATCTGCTTAGCAAAGAAAATACAGAGTTCTCTATTTAGCACAAATTTTTTTTTTTCTAAATCTGGAGAATTTGCTAACTGAAGTCTGGTGAAATAGGAAAACTAGACACTATTTATATACCATGCTTGAAATTTGAGGGAAAATACCCAGACCTGCATCACATTCACTCTGTTACCCATTCTTTGCATGGACAGAACCTGCGGCACCCAGGAACACATCCTTTCAAGGTGACAGCTCTGTGTCTTTTCCCTAGTCTGCCTTGCCGTGGGTCTTTCCCCGCTCGCTGAAGTTCCCTCCCAGGACAAAATCTTGGTCAAGACATGGATAATTTTTAAAAACCAATACAGGAATGTACCAAAATCAAGTTGGAAACAGGGCCTGCTGGCTAGAGTAATTTTTTTAAATATTCCTTTATTTCTAAACAAATGTCTATTTATTTATTTATTTTACTATAAGAGGGATGCTGTGAACCATAGGAAGGAACACAGTAAGTCATTATGTAACAAATAAGAGAAAGAAGATCATTCTGCTCCCCAGTTAGTTCCTCTCAAGGCTTTTCCTTCTCACACAACCGTCCACCACACACACAGAGACCTCCCTGCCAGGCACTACAAGCCTGCTGCCCTCCAGGACTCCCTCTGGAAGGCTGACACACACGACTAAGACACAATTCCTGGGAATCCAGCAACTTCAGCTCGATTTCCTTCCTCAGAGAACAATGTGCATGACCCCTGGAGAGCTGTTTAGGGCAAAGCTGCTTCCTCACACAAGGAGCCCTCCAGCCCCTGTGTGAAGTCATCCCAGAGCTAAAGACAATTGAGTCCTCTTTGTAAATCTGACATAAAACAAGCCTTCCAGTCCAGTTAGACAGACGGACATGGATTGAAAGCCATGAAATCCTCCACATGGGTCATTTTTAAAACAAAGGAAGCAAAGAACCCACCATGTGGCCTTAATTGAGAGGACTGCTTGGCAGAAATGCATGAGACCTGGGTTCTGAGTCCCTAGAATCCCTCTCCCTTTGACCTGCTTCTCAAAATAATAGGGAACTGTCTCTTCACATACAAGCTTTAAAATTTTTTAACTAGATTTTTAATTTCAAAGTAATACATGCTTGTGCATAAAAATAAAAATTCTGACTGTATGAGTGTGTCGGGTAAATACTTGTTACTGGACATTTCCTCATGCCCCACATTGTACACCCCACACTCCATCCCCCCCCCACCCCAGTATGACGCCACAGCTTCCTGCTCCCCTTCATCATTTCCTGGATCAGGGTGTTAAGGTTGGTTACTTTGTTAGTTGGAACAGGCAGGTGCAGTCTCAAGGGAAGCAGCTTATTCCTTCGAAGAATTAGACCAAGCACTGGTGTATGATTTAGGAAGGTGAGTTCTTCTCCAGCTTGGGCACCAGTCCCAGGTATGCATCTCAGACAAGTGACCTATAGCTTGGACCAGACAAGGAAAATGAAAGCAAATTTGACTTAACCTTCAAGCCTGTGTTGAATTAAAATGAGCAACAATAATGATAAGAACTTTCTTACTAGAGATGATGTTCATGATTAGGGTAGCAGCTAATATTTACCTAGGCACCAGACATGTTATTCCAAGTGCTGTGTGGGTATTAACTCATCCAGTCCTCATAAATAATAAGAGTAAAGTGAGTGGGTGCCACTGTTTTCCCCTTTGAACAGATTAAAAAA
The DNA here is from genome assembly GCF_022355385.1 of Mustela nigripes. Lineage (NCBI taxonomy): Eukaryota > Metazoa > Chordata > Mammalia > Carnivora > Mustelidae > Mustela > Mustela nigripes. The sequence goes on along the minus strand of NC_081570.1, from coordinate 79,993,368 downwards.
AAACAAAACTGCTTGATGTTACATAGTTTGCAAGGGACAGAACATTTGATTGCACAAAGGAGAAAACTAGCAGAGGAGCATTGCATGACCTCCCCAAGTTTCCCTGACTGGTTAAGTGGGGAGTGCTGTGGCTTCCCTTTCCCTCTCTCTCTCAGTGCCCTTCACAGGGCGAAATAAGCCAAAACAGAAGGGAGGCAGCATTATTCCTCTGCAGGAGTCACTACTGAGGAATGAAATGCCCCTTCCTCAAATGGGAAGTGGAAGAAAGGAGGGGATGTGAGCAAGCTCGCAGTCTCCCAGGTTCAGTTCTGGAAGACAGAGTTGATGTCAGTCTCTCTCTCTCTTTTTTTGTCCTAGGAGATGTGAATGAGCTGATGGATATGATACAACACCATGTTCCAGAGGCAAAGCTGGTGGAATGCATTGGTCAAGAACTTATCTTCCTTCTTCCAAATAAGAATTTCAAGCAGAGAGCATATGCCAGCCTTTTCAGAGAGCTAGAGGACACACTAGCCGACCTGGGGCTCAGCAGTTTTGGAATTTCTGACACTCCCCTGGAAGAGGTAAGCCAGAGATCCCAGCTGGCTTCCATCAGGAAGCAGAAAAGGAGCTTCTTTGCAGAAGTCAAATACTAGGGGGACGTTTCATAAGGGCCAAAAGCCATAACTTCCCACCCAGGTACAGCAGCTAGTTTCATTTTTGGCTCACTCCCTCAGGCCTGTTTCCATACAGAAACAGATTTCACGTGGCTGAGGTCCCTGTGTGCATACACTTTTATATTGCCAGAAGACCGTGTTCTTTGATTAAATCACAACATATTTTCCTTCCATTAGGAAGTAGTACCCAACAAAACTGAGCTAGGGTTAGATTTTTTTCTGAGAATGGAATTGCCTAAACCAAATGTTCTCTTTTTCCTTTTTTGACAGATTTTTCTGAAGGTCACGGAGGATTCTGATTCAGGACCTCTGTTTGCTGGTATGGTTCCAGAGTGTGTTCCCTCACCATACACCCCAAGCTCTGTATTGAAAATCAAAGGAAAATTTTATGAAACAACAAAGCAGGAAATTCTCCTCTATTGTATTTATCTGACCCTCCAATATCCCACATTTTGCATTCTTAGTTCCTTTAAATGACAGAGGAATGACAAGTGGAATTAGATCTGGGTAGAAAGACTCTAGATGAATCAGGATTCTTAAGGCGGTCAAGCTGGGAGCTTCACCACCCCGAAGCTTCTCATCCCACTTCCGTGTCTCCTATACCTGCCACCTCACCATCCTCATCTGCTCCTCTTATCTCCACCAGGCCTCTGATCCACTCCTGTCTGCATGAGTGACAGCTCACAGAGTCCCTAGAGATAATGGTGACAGTGAATACAACCCAGATGCCAGCTGGAATCTTCTGGCCTCTTTGAGAGAGATAAAATTATTCTGAACCTTCATTTAGTGCCCTATGGAAACTTGCCACTGTGGAAGTCATAACTTCTGTGGATTTGGGGGTCTCTCTTCTACATGTGTGAGCCCGGGCACCAACTAGCCCCTCCTGTGATTTCTACCAAAACCCCAGAGGCACACAAAGCATTCATGAGTGAGTTTACTCTGAAGCATAGGGTATAGGGAGAGGGACATACAGGTGGGATCACCTGCCATGACACAGGCCACTTCTGACAGAATAAAAGGCATCCACCCTCACTGATAAAATCCTCTGTCTGGCTCCTCACTCTCCATTCTGTTTTCCTCTCTCCTGTTCACGGGCAAAGCTGCATGCCATTCTCCTTCGATGCCTTGGGCTCCTGCTACTGGTTACCTATTTCTACCCAGTATAGTAACATCATAGTATTTTCCTGTGCAAAGACCATTTCCTCCCTGTGAAGTTTCTGATGCCAACTCTTAAGATATATGGTTTTCATCTTGCTTCATAAGTGGTCTCAGATGTCTGTTTAGCAGCTATGCCTAGAACTACCAGTGTTCAAATACACCAGCCCAAATGTGCTGCCTGGCCCAGATGAGTCGTGTGGTGGCCAGAAGGAGCAGGAATCCTGACAGAGTTGGGAGGGAAGGGCAGTCTGCCGGAGAGGGCAGGGGCAACTCACCATGGGACCCAGGTGTTCTTTCCAGCTTTAAAGACACAGAAATGGAATTTTCCAGGTCACCCAAAAACGAAGGCTTACATTAACCAAGATGAGGATGAAAATATACAAATTTATAACAGAAGCTGTGATGTTTTCAAGAGTTGGGGCTTTCATCAGCCCAAAATACTCCTTAATAGTTAGATCTTCTCAGGTGAAGAGAAATTGGACATCAGAAGACTGGTCAGCCTGGGCATAGAGTAGGGTGTTCCAAAGAAACATGCAGGGATTGAGGTTAAGAGTGTAGCCTCTAGAGTAAGAGAGATCTCCATAATTGGCTCCACAATTTGCTAACTGAGTAGCTTTGGATAAATGCTTAGCATATTTGTACCTCAGATCCCTCATCTGCAAAATGGGGCAAATAATAGTACCCAAATTTTAGGATTATTCAATTGAATGAGTTAATATGTGCCAAGTTAATATGTGATTTCTGATTAAGATTAAGCAACATCCTAATTTACAAATCATCTTTTACTTCAAAAATTTTAGCCCTTTATACTTCATAGAGCATGTAAGATCCATTGTTTTGATTGTTACTATAATTGCATGAGGCCGCTAAGACAGGGGTTAGCCCCATCTGGGGGAAACTGAGCTCACACAGATTGGATAACTTGCTTTAAAGTCAAACAGCCTTCTGAGTCTAACTCCCTGGCTTTAGCTCTCAAACTAGGACCAAGTCCACACTCTCACTGCCTCCCATTTTTCAGATGGATAAATGCATGTTTTAATTGGCTCAGTTTTAGAGGATGACACTTTCTGATCTTATCTCCAAAGTCTGAAGGAACTTGTAGCTATCCATTGGGGTACCAAGTTTCAAGGTACCAAAAGGCTGTGTGACCTCTAAAGGTGTGGCTCACAGCCACTGACCACTAGAGGGCAGCAGGAAGCCAGGAACAAATAGGGTTTTGACTGCCCTCCACTGGCACCCTCAGCTCTTGCCTCCACAGTGGTCTCCAGTCTGGATGGGCCATCAGAGAGCAAAGCTCAGGGGATCCTACCAGAAGAAAGGCCAACCACAGCACACAACACATATGAGCTCACGGGGCACCTTAGTGACTCTGTCAGTTAAGCACCCAACTCTTGGTTTCATCTGGGGTGATGATCTCACAGTAGTGTGATCTATAGCCCTGCATTGGGCTGCCTACTTAGCAGGGAGTCTGCTTCTTCTCTCCCTCTCCTTCTTCCCCTCTTCTGCTCGTACTCTCTCACTCTCTCTTTAAAATAAATCCATCTTGGGGCGCCTGGTGGCTCAGTTGGTTAAGTGACTGCCTTCAGCCCAGGTCATGATCCTGGAGTCCTAGGATCGAGTCCCGAGTCAGCCTCCCTGCTGAGCAGGGAGGCTGCTTCTCCCTCTGACCCTACCCCCCCTCATGCTCTCTGTCGAATAAATAAAAAATCTTACCAAAAAAATAAAATAAATCTTAAAAATAAAAAAAATCTGACCCCAAATTAGGGAAAGGAGGTAGGAGCACTGGGGCTCTGGCACTAGATCATGAGTGAACCTGAGGAAGCCAGGTTGCGGCATTGCAGGTGTCCATGCGTGTTAAGTGGAAGGATGACTGGGCTGACCCAACCCCCTTTGCAGCTGCCCTTGTGCTGGGGGACTTTAGGACAGGTTAGGAAAGCAGCTAGAGACCAACGAGCGGTCCTCTAGGCTCTCCCTTTATGTCCAACAACACTTTCTACAAAATTAACATTAATCAGTGATGATGAACTATAGCTTCAACATAACTAATGACTTGCAGTGAGTAGTTCTTAAAGCATATTTACACATTAGCTCGTTTAATCCTCATAACAATCCTGTGAAATGTTTTCATTTTCATTTTACAGAGGAGAAACCTCGGATTCAGACAGTCCAATTTATGCATCTAGTAAGAGTCAGGATTCAAACCCAGGTCACCTAACTCTTAGCCTTTCCACCACTTCTCAGTGGCCTCTAAGAATTTAGAAAAAAAAAAAAAATCAATTCTGACTTTTACTTAAGTCCACAGGTTACACATGAATGTATTGTGCTGTTTAAAAATTCAAATAATACAAAAAAGGCTAAAATCACCCGCCTCCTTCATCCCCACCCCTTATCCAACTCTCCTCCTGCAGTGGTAACTTCTATTAATAGTTGGTAGGTGTTCCATAAGAGCTTTTCTCTTATATCTGTATGTGTTTATATGTGTATAGCATATAATTTGTTATATGTGATATACGTGCTCTCTAACACAAATGTGATCTTATTACACATATTGCTCTGTAACGTTGATTTTTTTTTTTTTACTTAGCTATATGTTTTAGACCTCTCGGTCAATGCATTTATATGGTCTTCTCTTTAGCTACTGTAGAGAATTTTTTAAGGATTTCAGGTAATTCTGTCTATAGATGATTTACACTAAAAAATAGAATTGTCATTTTATTTTTGTTTATTTATTTTCTTTTTAGTAGGCTCCACACCCAATGTGGGGCTTAAACTCATGACCCCTGAATTTAAGAGTCATAGGCTCTGCTGACTGAGCCAGCTAGGTGTCCCCCAAAATAGAATGTTTAAAAGCATATTAACAGACCTGGCCTGATACTTTGTTGCTAATTTAAATGAAAGGGAAAACCAGAGCAGTAAGAAAATAAAGAGCACATGAAAGCCATAACCTGCAAGTAATTTTCTAAATTTATTAATTCAATCTTCCAAATCAGGTGGCACTCATCAGAAAAGAGAAAACGTCAGCCTCCAACACCCGTGGCTGGGTCCCAAAGATAAGGCCAGACAGATTCCCCAGGGCTCGGATGGCTGCTCTGCGGAGCCAGCTCCTCCCCGGGGGGGCCAGCCCTCCTCGGAGCCTGAGCCTGAGCACCGCAGCCGGCTCAACACAGGGGCACCCCTGCTCCTCCAACATGTGCAGGCGTTACTGATCAAGCGGTTCCACCACACTGTGCGCAGCCACAAGGACTTCCTGGCCCAGGTATTACTGTCGGTCCTTGCCTGCCCTTGGCTGCCTGCCCTCTCCTGGCCTTTCCCTCCTCTCCTAGGCTTTCTCCTGTTGGAGCTTCAAACAGGGATGGGCACTCTCCTTAGGTCTTGTCGGCTTTGCTTGCTCCTTGCCACCTTGATTTCAATTCTTAGTAACATAAAGATTCTTCGTGTTCGACCTGCTTAGCAGAGAAAATAACAGTGAATGTATTAAGACTTTTCACTTCTGGGCGCCTGGGTGGCTCAGTGGGTTAAAGCCACTGCCTTGGGCTCAGGTCATGGTCCCAGGGTCCTGGGATCGAGTCCCACATTGGGCTCTCTGCTCAGCAGGGAGCCTGCTTCTCTCTCTCTCTCTCTCTGCCTGCCTCTCCATCTACTTGTGATCTCTCTCTGTCAAATAAATAAATAAAATCTTAAAAAAAAAAAAAAAAGACTTTTCACTTCTACAGTAAAGGGTAAAGTCATATTTGCATTCATTTTTGCTATGACCCTACATATCAACGTTATTGGCCTCTTTTCTCTTTTTACTCTTTTCTTAAATTAACTTCTTAATTTTAACTCCAGTATTATTAACCCACAGTGTTATATTAGTTTCAGGTGTACAATACGGGCAGTGATTTCTGCAATTCTGTATGTGACTCAGTGCTCATCATGACCAGCACACTCCTCAGTCCCCATCACCTATTTCACTCCCCACTTTGGTAACCATCACTTTGTTCTTATAGTTGAGAATCTGTTTCTTGGTTTGTCTCTCTCTTTTTCTTCCCTTTGCTCATTTGTTTTGTTTCTTAAGTTCCACATATGAGTGAAATCATATGGTATTTGTCTTTTACTTATTTCACTTAGCATTATATTCTTTAGCTCCATCCATGTCATTGCAAATGGCAAGATTTCATTCCTTTTTATGACTGAGTAATATTCTATTATATATGTCTCATGTCTTCTTTATCCATTCATCTACCCTTGGACACTTGGGCAACTTCCATAGTTTGGATATTGTAAATAATACTGCACTAAATACAGGGGGCCATGTGTCCCTTTGAATTAGTGTTTTTGTATTTGGGGGGTAAATATACAGTTCTGCAATTACTGGATCATAGGATAGTTCTATTTTTATTTTTTTGAGGAATCTCCAGACTGTTTTCCATAGACGCTGCACCAGTTTGCATCCCCACCAAGGACTCCTTTTCCTCTACATCCTTGCCAACACCTGTTTCTTGTGTTTTTGATTGTAGCCATCTGACAGGTATGAGGTGATATCTCACTGGGGTTTTGATTTGCATTTCTCTGATGATGAGTGCTGTTGAGCATCTTTTCATGTGTCTGTTGGCCATCTGTCTTCTTTGGAGAAATGTCTGTCCTGTCTTCCGCCCATTTTTAAATTGAATTACTTGTTTTGGGGCTGTTGAGTTGTATCAGTTCTTTATATATTTTGAATTCTAACCTCTATCAGATATGCCACTTGCAAATATCTTCTCCCACTCCGTAGGTTACCTTTTAATTTTGTTGATTACTTCCTTTGCTGTGTAAAAGCATTTTATTCTGATGTAGGTTCAATAGTTCTTTATTTTTGTTTTTATCTCCCTTACCTCAGGAGACATAACTAGAAAAATGTTGCAATGGCCAATGTCAGAGAAATGACTTCCTGTGCTCTCTTCTAGGATTTTTATGGTGTCAGTTCCCACATTTAGGTGTCTTATCCATTTTGAGTTATATCTGTGCATGGTGTAAAAAAGTGGTCCAGTGTCATTCTTTTGCATGTAGCAGTATAGTTTTCTTAGCACCATTTTTTGAAGAGACTGTCTTTTTCCCACGGCTTATTCTTTCCTCTTTTGTCAAAGATTAATTGAGGGTTTATTTCTGGGCTCTCTATTGTGGTCTAATGATCTATTTTTCTGTTTTTGTGACAGTACCATACTGTTTTGATTACTACAGTTTTGTAATATAACTTAAAGTCTGGAATTGTGATGCCTGCAGTTTTGTTTTTCTTTTTCAAAATTGCTTTGGCTATTCACAGTCTTTTGTGGTTCCATACAAATTTTAGGATTGTTTGTTCCAGCTCTGTGAAAAATGCTATTGGTATTTTGATAGAGATTGAATTCAACCTGTAAATAGTTTTTGGCACTCTTTTTTAAAAAATATTTTTTAATTTTTAAAAATTTTTTTTATTCAGATGCAGAAACCAACAGACACAGTTCACTTCTGGCTGAACATTGATTGGCTACCTCAATGCTCAGTGTTGGCCTACTTCATTCATTCCTCAGTGGCCACCAGAACAGTCTGTTTTCTCTTACACCTCTTGCCTTTGCATGTCTTCCCTTATAATGTTCCCCAGAAAACTGACCTTCTGCAAGATAAATGCTTAGAAGAATGAGAGTGTGTGTGTTGGGTGTGGGGGGGGTGTCTTTAGCATACCCAGCTCACATTGCCATGTTTATTTTCCAACAGATTGTCCTTCCAGCCACTTTTGTGTTTTTGGCTCTGATGCTTTCCCTCGTCGTCCCTCCCTTTGGTGAATATCCGGCTTTGACCCTTCACCCCTGGATGTATGGGCAGCAGTACACGTTCTTCAGGTGCGTAGACTCATCCCTAAAAGTTATCATTCACCCCATGGGTTGTGGGGCTCCCAGGTCAGCCTGCTTGGAGGGACCTTCCCCTTTCCACAGCAACCAATGTGGTAGGGGGACTGGACTGCCCTCCAAAAGGAAGTTAATGTACCTGTCACTTGGGAAAGGTGACCCCAAGTGGACAACGGGGACTGCCAGGTGTAAGGAAATAAAAAGTAAAGGTTGGATGAGTAGGTTGAACTCCATCCTTTTGAGGCACCGACATGATACAACAGCAGATCTCCAGGTCTGTGGGAGCAGCACCCTTCCTTCCCAGCACCCTACAGCCACCCCTAGGCAGCGTTCTGTGGCTTGCATTCATGCCCAGCATGGAGCAGCTGTTCCGTGCATGCCTGTCAAGTTGCATGTTAGCTGCTTTGTCCCTTTGTCCCAGTCATGCACCTGTCAAGTAAGCCCCTCTCACTCTGTCTAGTTTGGACCAGCCAGGCAGTGAGCAGCTGGCAGCACTTGCAGACATCCTCCTGAACAAGCCGGGCTTTGGCAACCGCTGCCTGAAGGAAGAGTGGCTTCCGTAAGTCCCTGAGAACCCCTGTCCTCCCATCAACGACTGCCCCAGGGGAGCCCTGAGGGTGGGGTCCCAGGCTGGCAGGTTAGGAGAGGTCCCATCTCCATCCCACTCTCCGTTCACAGGTGCTTCCTCATCCCTGACCTTCACCCGCCTCTCCTTCAACACCCAGTGCAAGGGTGTCTCCACCTCTTAGAAATCCCCTGCACCACTGGGCAGCTCTGTATTTCTAGAACTCCCAATATAGAAAGTTCCGTACTAAGTTGACATATGCTTCCCACAGTGTATTTGAAAGGAATCTGAACAGGGAAAGGAGGGAGATGGGGGGTGTGCTATTGTTGAACTGGACCTAGAATGGCATTAATTACACAACTTTCAATTGCTGGAAGTACAGAGACGAGAGCTACAGAGGGCAACTGAAGCCCAAGAATCCTTAAATTTCAGTGTAATTGTAATGGCTTCTCTCATTCAGTAGTTTTCAGAGCTGTAGGTAAGGACCCAAACAGACGCAGCTCCAACTCCTCTTTTATTGGTTCTGTTTCTCAACAGCTAGAGGTACCAGGAGGAAGAAGGGAGATAAAACAGTCCACAGAGTAGATAGTTATTGCCCAGCCCCACGCCTAGTCAATCAACAAAATTCTGGTCTTGAGTTTTTTTGAGCAGAAACTACCTTCCAAGAATAGAAGAAGAAAATATGTGGGTCTGCGGAGATAGAGGAAAGGCTAAGGAGAAGGTTGGGCACTATTTCTCATTTTTAGGGATTTTTATCAACTGGAGCTACTTGTGAAATATTTTCTTGCCTTCCATGAGGGAGTACCCCTGTGTCAATTCAACCCCCTGGAAGACTCCTTCTGTGTCCCCGAACATCACCCACCTGTTCCAGAAGCAGAAATGGACGCCAGAGGACCCCTCGCCCTCCTGCATGTGCAGCACCAGAGAGAAGCTCACCATGCTCCCTGAGTGCCCTGAGGGCGCAGGGGGGCTCCCACCCCCTCAGGTACCTCGACCCTTGATGGGAAGCCAGTGGCCCCGAGTCTGCCCATGACAGCAGGGATTGGGGGAAATGCACTGTGCCTCCTGAGTTTCTAGCTGACTAATATTTCAAACTTAGAGCTGAGGGAGGACCCAGAGGAGTCCTTGGGTCCTCTCAGAGGGGCATGCTTAAAGGCACTGTCTCAACCAGTTACTCCATTTTCCACCAGGCACTCCCTCTTCAGTCTAATAAAAAAAAAAAAAAAAAAAAACTTTAAACATTAAAAAATATACTAGTCAGGTTGCCTGGGTGGCTCAGTAGATTCAGCATCTACCTTTGGCTCAGGTCATGATCCCAGGGTCCTAGGATCAAGTCTTGCATTGGACTCCCTGCTCAGCGAGGAAACTGCTTCTCCCTCTGCCAGCCACTCCCCCGCTTGTGCTTTCTCTCTCTCTGACAAATAAATAAAATCTTTTTTTTAAGCATTAAAAAAAGAAAAAATATATGCAAGTCATGTGTGCTTGTTACAGAAAAATTAGAAAATATGGTTAAGTCCGAAGAAAAGAAATCATCCTATAATTGGAAATAACCAATAACATTTGCTTTTTATCTATACAGGCTTATATTCAAAACACTGTTTTGAAACCTGCTGTTTTCACTTAGAAACATATCATGAACATATGTTCATGTTAATAAATATATACACATCATCACTTTTAATCTCTGCATACTGTCCCATAGTTTCATTTAATTTGTTTAACCTCTCATTGAACATGTGAGTTTTCAATATTTTCCATTTTAAACAATGTAGTGTCCCTTCAAATGCATATGTATTTGCATACTTGTTAACAACCTAATTAAGACATTTGGCACACGCTGTGTAACCAACATGCATACGCTGCTTGCTTGCATACACGTGCGTGTGCGCACACACACAAACATAGCCAGTTACCTACATTTGTCTCTGAGCAGCATCCTCTTTTGGGAGTTCTTTTTATTTAAGATTTTATTTATTAATTTGAGAAAGAGAGGGAGGGAGAGAGAGATCACGAGCAGGCAGAGAGAGAGGTAGAAGCAGAGTCCCCACGGAGCAGGGAGCCCAATGTGGGGCTCAATCCCAGGATGCTGGGATCACAACCTTAGCCGAAGACAGCCGCTTAACTGACTAAGCCACCCAGACGCCCTCTTTTGGGAGTTCTGAACTTGATGTATCACCCCAGTGAGCCTCTCCCAGGGGCATCAGAGATAGTGAAAGGGGTCAGAGAAGTCTTCCTCTCTCTTCAGTTGCTAACAAGCCTCCCAGCTGACTGGCATGGAACTGGGTCTTGTGTGGCCTTCTCTAACGATCTGCCAGTGAATGAACAATTCCCTGATAATCAGCTTGTCCTAGTGGGATGAGCACCAGCATTGGTGTCAGAGAGCCCCAGGCTAGTTACTTGGCCTCTCTGAGCCTCCATTTCCTCATTCATAAGTTAAAGATAACTACTTATTTCATAGTGTTATCATGAAAAGTCAATGAAATAATGTGGGTAAAGGAACTATATTATTTAGAAGTAGATTCAGCTCAACTGAAGACAACTTCAAACTGACGGAAGACAATCTCAAACGGACCGTGGATAAAATAAGACACAGTTTGTATTCCTCTCAAGTGAAAGTTAATGCAGGCAGTCTGTCACATTGTGTTTTGTTGCTTCTCCCTGGTAAACACGGCTTAGCCTCATTGGCCAATCTGGCAGAATCTACTTTCCTGGTAGCGGAACAGAAGGAATAGAAGACAAAGAGAGTGCACAGTGTACTGATGCTCTATCTTTTAAGGAAGATTTCCAGAAGCTACCACTTTGCACTTTCTCTTATACACGATTAGCCAGAACTAAACATCAGGAAAGACTGGAAACTCTGTAGTCTTTATTCTGGGAGGCCTTGAACCCAATTAAAAAAAAAAAAAAAAAAGTCCGTTACTATGGCATACCCAGAAGGGCAGAGCGCATAATGGGGGACAACTAAATTTTGCCATAGCATCAGTCACAGCTGCTGGCCTATAAGTGAGTCTGTGTTTGTGAGCATCCTCCTATCTTTCTCTTTTTTTATTTGCTAAAAGCATATACCTTTGTATTTCTCAAGCAGTACGTTTTCCCTTTGAATCACGACTCAGCCACTGCAGCATCACAGAGATCTCAGAAGAGGGAATCAGGGAGCTTGTTCCAATTCTCTGTACCCCAAGAGGAAGCTTTGCTTCTTCTGGGATGACTGAGGGAACCTCGGCTGCTTCTGTTCAGATACATCAGGCAGTGGGACACAGCACAAGAGTCCTTGGCTGGGAACACAGGGGAGGAAGGCGAAGCAGAGCTACGTGGAAATTCGTTTCCTCAGTGGATCCTACCTTCAAGACTTCCTGCCTAGCTAAGGAGCTTTTCTTTTCAATAATGAGTCCTTGGTTCCTGGTGGGAAAATTTAACAGATCTCCATAGCCAGAGTCCTGGAAAAAGGCAAGCCAGTCCTGTGATTCTATTTTTTTTTTTTTAATCACTTTTGCTTTTCCTCACTATCACTGATGCTTCTCTTGGGAGCAAAGTTGAATCTCAGGCATCAGCTCAGGAGGTGCTGTGTGTATTTGTGTGTCTTTTACACACACACATACACGCATGCTCACAGTTAGTCCCACTCACCCCACTCATTCAAACACACTCTCCTATTCAGCCTGGAATAAAGCCAAAGCATATGGGCTTCCCTCAGAGCTAGTAAATTGTACACATCAGAAAAATGGGGGTGGTGATGCAGTCTTCCCTAGGGTTCCTTCCTGTCCTAACAGTCTTTGAATGGTGGCAGGTCCTGATGTGGAACTGCTCCATTCCTGACTTCTAGAATACACAGAGATCAAGTTGTAGGAGTCTTTTATTTGGTAGAATTTTTAGAAAATAATTTATCGCAAATTACCAGACACCAGCAACTCTCCCAGCCTAGTTTCTACCAGGGTAGCATGGCAGGTCCCCCGGGTGCCATTCTTAGCTTAAGAAGCAGGTGATAGAGTGAAAAGAGCGGGGCTAGGGAGACAGACCAATGTAGGTTCAAATCCTAGCTCAATCCTAGCTCAAATCCTAGCTCAACCCACAGGTCACTTCTGTGACCAGGTGCAAGTTAGCTGAGCTCTCTCGACCTCGGTTTCTCTGACTGTAAATTAAAGCAACAGTTTTTCCCTAAGAGTATAATGATTAAGGGAGACAATGAATATAGAGCATTTAACAAAGCGCCTGACACACAGTAAGCATTCAGTAGATGCTAGTTCTCCTAGCATTGGAGGAACCAAGTGAAGAAAGTAAATTGAAGAGAAGTCAAATGGGAAAGGTGTGGGAGAGGCAGAAAGTGTATAAGAACAAAAAGAATGGTATGTGATGGTATGTGTGATGTGTTTTTAATTTCACCAGAAATACCTTTAGCTACTCTGAGTTGTGCCCTTGACACCCCAGGTTCTTGACTGACCAGAACTGCACCAACACTGTGTAGACCCAAATTTAAAGTAATACTGCCACCTGGTGGCCAAACTCATGCACTTTTTGAATCTTCCAAAGGTGAAACCAGCTTCAAGTTCAGATCTGTTTTAAAGGCAATCTGTAAATTGTAAGGGACTGCCTGAATTCCTTCATCCCTGTCAGAAATTTATTGTTTCACCTACATTCCAGGTACATTCCAGGTACTAGAAAGTCCCTGCTCTCTTAGAATTGATATCACACAGAGAGGTAACAGATTAAAAACAAGGAAGCGGATGAATTGGAAGGAGAATGTGAGATAGAGATGCAGATGCGAAGATATTGCAGCAGCAGGTTATGATAGAGAGTGACTAGAAATAGAAAATACTTCCCTGAGGAGTAAAATGTAGGCCGATAACTTGAATGATGATGAACTATCCATGCGAAGTTGTCTGGGCAGAGCAATGCAGGCAGAGGGGCACGGCCAAGGGCAGAGCTCCCTCAGGAATGAGGGGTGTACAGGGAAGAAGCAAAGAGAAAAGGTGGGGAAGGTGAAGAGTAAGGAGAGGGGTGGCCAAAGGGCTCAGAGAGCAGGGCAGGTCCAGACTGTGACCGTATCAGCCTTGCTGATGATCCTCAGAGGAACCTAGGGTTTATTGGAATGGGGAAACCAAGGACTGGGGTATTCTGATCTACATTTTTAAAGCTCAGTCTGGCTGCTGGGTGGAAAATGGATTTTAGAGGGCCAGGGCAGAATAAGGGAGGCCAGTCTGAAAGTTTCTATCAACGTCCAGGTGAGGTCCGAGTGGAGGCTTGGACTAAAGTGGTATTCTGGACCTGGAGCAGTGGGGATGGAATGGAGATTCACTTTGGAGTTGCAACTATCCTATCTTGTCAATGGATTGGAGAAAAGAGAGGGATCCAAGATGGCTCCACATCTTTAATGTGGGAATTAGGAATATGCCAGTGCTTTATTTAGTGTCTTCCCAGCAGCTGAGTCCATAAATAATTTTTAGAGAACAAGCCACAGATTCCAAGGTGACTAACATAGATGTCTCGTTGCCTCAGAGAATACAGCGCAGCACTGAAGTTCTACAAGACCTTACGAACAGGAACATCTCTGACTTCTTGGTAAAAACATATCCTTCTCTTATACGAAGCAGGTAAGAAGAGATTCTTTCATAATTTACAAGCTGGCTCCCTGTAGGAAGTACTAACTAGAGACAGAAGATAATTTATTCTCACAGCTTATTGACAATCAGGGCAGTGAAATTTTATTTTTCCTGATTTACCCAAAAAAGCAATTGAGACATACATAAGTAAAAATGCAACTTAAAATTAGTTTTGTTGTCATTTTTCATTTTATCGAGGCCAAATAGTTTTAAGTTTAACCCATGCACCATTAAAAATAAAATAAGAAAGCCCACAATGCACCCAGCAATGCAGCCTCATGTTTTAACTAGTCAGAATGAGAGACATTTTGAGGGGAGAGTAAAGGAGAAAAAAGAGAGAAAAGGAGAGAAGCAAGGGAGAAAGAAGCAAATCCGACCAACATAGAAAAAAAGCAGTGTGGGATGGCAGCCTGTGAGGAAGGCCACAGGTTGGCCAAGTTTGGGTCACCTTGTGGCGCCCTAGCTATAAACCCTTCACTGGGTCCCTGCCCTTTAGTGTGCCCCTGAGTTCTTCTGTGAGCGCCCCCTTTTGTCAGCTCTGCAGCTGCTCCTCTCTGGCCCCAGCGGGGGATGGGCAGTGTCAGCTGCCGCTGTCAGAGTTTGGCAAGAGCATGCTCTAGAAAGGGAGCCTTGGGGAACCCTGATTCAGTCCCCGTGTGCTCTGGGGCCTCATAATAAAGCACATACTATCTAATTGTCATAGTCCTTTCAGTTGCTTCCTCTGCCAGGCCCTGAACAAAGGCTAAGCCGACTCGGTTAACTAGAACACGCTGCCAGTGGGGAGAGCTGCTGTTGAGAAGGCAGTGCCAAGCCAGCACGAGCAAAATGAAAAAACACCATCCAAGCACAAGAATAAGAGCAGTGTGCATAGTATTTATTCAATAATGCAATAAAACCACAACCATCCCAAACTTTGCTCTCAGCAGTAAATTTGCAATATGGAATTCTGTGCTTGATGACCGTGATCGCTGACAGGGCCTGAACTGTGAGGTCTAAAATTGGCATCTGCTCATTACTTGTCATTTTACCCCTGACTGGCTGGAAGCCAGTCTCTTAACTTTGGGCGTGGACTAAGTCAGCACTTCTCCTTAGTGTACAGGTGATTGATATTGGAGTCTTGTTTGTGCAGGGTGGAAGATGGGAGGGCTGCAGCTTTCTCTCCACACTGATATAGTGGTGGCCCCATTTTCTGGGTCCAGATGGTCTGACAAATGACCTGACCACAGGACCACCCAGAAAGCCCAGAATGCAGGATATGACTTGGAGCATAGTCCTTCCTCCGCATGTGCACTTGGGCTCCGCCTCTGGGCCTGGAGGCTTCCCCCTTGTTTGGATACCAGGAAATGCAAAACTGCCCCCGCCTCAACGCTAGCCGCTAGCCGGAGCGGCCCCAGTAAGTGTTTGGAAAGAAAGTTAACACTACCGCCTTCCTTAGGGGACTCATTGTATAATTTGTTTTGGCTTTTAGCTTGAAGAGCAAATTCTGGGTCAACGAACAGAGGTAAGAAACTACTTTTGTAAGAAATTAAGATCTCAGATTGATCCATTTAAAATAACTGCACATTAAAAAAAAAAAAAAACCACACCTGGAGCCACATGGGCTGTTCAATACGTACTCAGGAAATCGCAAATCATGTCCTGAAGGCTATGTGGCTAAGCAGTAGATCTCCTTGGAGAATATATAGGGGAGGTGGTGTTCCCTTAAGAGGTGTTCAGAGCATTCCCACTCGGAGGGGGTTCTAAAACCTCACAAGGGTAACAGTGGAGAACTGCAGTGACAGGACCTGTAACCTAAGCCCTGCCACTCTGTGGCCCATCCCTCTTGAGCCTCAGGGAGTCCAAACCAGCCCCAGACTCACCCCATTCCTGGGGCATTCTCGAATCTCAAGTGGTTTCAGAGGCTTGGAGGAATATTCTAAGAGTGAGCTGACCTCCCATAGTCCCTCAGCAATAGGGCCTCTAGAATGAATGCAGAGCTGATATTAACTTGATTTCCTAGGTGGATTTTAAACCATGAAATGGAAATCCAGCCTTTAGAATTGCTCCCTAGAGGGAAATGTGGGGCCTCAGTTGAAGCAGAAATGAGGGCGTGGGGCAGTTTGAGTCCCTGAGAAATAAAGTTCCCCTCCTCTGCCTTGCCTAAGCAGCAGATTAATTTTGTTCTGTCAAGGAGTTTAGCTTTTATCCTGCCACTGCAGGGCTTTACACCCAAGAGTGACAGGCCCAGATTGTTGTTTGAGAATGATCACTTCAGACTGCCAAGCAGTGTGAAAGATGGGGGAGAGCAGGAGAGATCCAACACTAGGACCCCTGTTCAGGTTCGAACAGCAGAGTTAGGGCAGGGGATCTGCAAAGCACAGGAATGGCACCAAAAAGGAACCCTTGGTTGGGGTGCAGGTAGAGTCAGGGAAGACCTCAGAAAGAAGATGACATATGACAGATGAGCCCGAGCAGGCCAGGTGCTCAGAAAAGGGCAAGGCACTCCTGGGGAGCTAGCAGCCCCACATTGGCAGAGATACCAAGGCAGCCTGGACCAGCGGGGGCTCTGGAAGTGATCTGACATGGCTGGCTTATGCTGCTTGAGGGAAGGCATGAGAGGGGCGACACTGGAGAAGGGGGCAGAGACCAAACTCAGTAAAGTTTGGGACTTACCCTGGAGGCAACCAGAAGGCATTGATAGCTAGTTTGTAAAGTGGAGCTGTGTTACTGACTAGTCCGGACAATTCCCCCAAAGTACACACTGCCCTGCAGAACCCAAGAGAGCTTTCGACAGGTATGAAGCACCACAAGCATGGTTCGGGGCCCCGACTTGAGGACTTCTTGTTCCCTTGTCAGGTACGGAGGAATTTCCATTGGAGGAAAGCTCCCAGTTCTTCCCATCACTGGGGAAGCCCTGGTTGAATTTTTAAGCCACCTGGGCCAGATGATGAATGTGAGCAGGGTATGTAAACAGCCTGGAGATTTAGGTAGAACTTTTGATGTGCTGGTTATCATGAAACAAATAATCATGAGTATTAAGTGGAGAAAAAAAACCCTTGGGCTGTTTTCTAGGGCCCTATCACCAGAGAGGCCTCTAAAGAAATGCCTGCTTTCCTTAAACATCTAGAAACTGAAGACAACATTAAGGTACTGGTCCTGCAACCTGCCCTAGAGCTAAAAATTCACGTGAGCTGGTTATTTTAGTTTTATTTCTCCAGCTTAATTACATTCCATCCCTCCTCCTGTTGAAATCTAGCCGGGAATGTCTTCCAGCTGCCAAACCCTTCCTCCTCACATTCTTTCTCCTGCAGCTCATTTTTTCTTTAAACAGCTGTCGCACAGCCTAACAAAGCCCATCTCTGCTCTGTAGGTGTGGTTTAACAACAAAGGCTGGCATGCCCTGGTGAGCTTTCTCAATGTGGCCCACAACGCCATCTTACGGACCAGCCTGCACAAGGACAAGAACCCCGAGGAGTACGGCATCACCGTCATCAGCCAGCCCCTGAACTTGACCAAGGAACAGCTCTCAGAGATCACAGTGTAAGCTGCCGCGGCCCCCAGCCTCCCAGCTCGCCCGTAGCCCTCTCCCCTCTTGAGACACCCCAAGAGGATTCTCACTAACGTGAGCTGCTGGGCAGGATAGCAAGGTTGTTAAATCAGGCACACACGAACATGAGACTTTCAAGTGCCTCATGTACCGATCAGCTTGGCCATTTTTTCTCTTCATATTTATTTGGAAAGTAAGCATAGATTTGGTTCTCTTCCCTTTTGGCTCTTAATACCAAGTTCCTCCCGGAGCTTGCACAAATACTCTCCTTACCAGTTTGCAAAGTGACTGCCGGGAACTAGGAAAGTGGAGCCAATCTTTCCTCTCCTGGAATAATCATCTTAGATTCCAGGAATTTCCCTCAGATGGCCAGGCTTTCAAGACGTCAACAGATTCTTGCCTTCCTCCAGCTTGGGTTTTCACTGCATAGCTTCAGGCAGTGAAAGATGCCAGTCCCAGGCAATCTGTAGTATGTGTGTGCCATTCGGGGTCTATATTCAGTGAGGAGGGCTTCGTGAGTGCAAACTTCTGGGAGACTGTGAGGGTCCTCATGTTCCTATCCTAGTGAATTCAGTGCCCTCAACACTCGCCCCGAATGTTCCGTGTCATTGGCTAAAACTTGGGCCCTGGTCCCCTGGGGCCTTCCTTTGGACACCCTCTGAGGGCCCTCAACTGAGGAAGAATAGTCTGTCCAATGCCAGTCCTCACTCAGCCGAGGTTTCTGCATCTGCAGCCCAGCCTCTTGAATCTGAAATAAAAAATAAGTCTTCTGTGGTTATAAAAACAGTACATAAAAGAGTGTATGATTGTTAAATAAAGTGTATAGAACAGAGTTTTTAAAAACTTATTTTCTACGGCCTTCCACACACAGTTTAAGGTCTTGCCTCTAAACATTTTGTGTTTCCTTCCGGTTATTTATGCTCTCCTTCCTGCACGTGTGGATTGTGCCCTTTGTAGTTTCAGCAGGGCTGTGCCTGACACACGCGGTGCCTCATGGGAATTAGTAGGAAGTGCTCCGCTCTCTGTGCAGGCACTGTCCGGGGCCAGCGCCCCGCTCCTACGTGACGTGCAGGTGGGACTCAGCCAACCTGCCGCCTTAGCCACTCGCTTTCTCAGAGATCCAGGAGAGAGTGAAGAGAACCAAGCTCCTATCTGACTGGCCCATTCTCTTTTCACTTAAATTTACATTATGAATATTTCCCCCTGTTGTAATACGTTTCTTGAAAGTGTGATTGAACAGGATTTTGCAGACCATATTCTGCCTAAACAGAAAACCCAGGACTTATCTACAGACAAATTATGAGAAGTAATAAGAACATTGTAGTATATGAGATTAATATAAGAATCCATTTCTGTATACCAACAAATAATTAGAAAAGGTAACAAAATTTGTTTAGATTATTATATTAACATGAAAAATGTTTGATATTAACATTAATATTAGTATTCAGTAGTATCATGGAATAGGAAAGCCACAGATATCCACGTAACCTTGACCCAGTTTGACTAGCACAACTGAGTGAAACAACAAGCTTCCAGGGGATTCTGGAGGCGATTTCCTGGAGCTGGGTAAGGCTAACTGAGCCTGAGCCTAACTTTGTCCTTCTCCAGCTTCTGCTCCTCCTTCCCCTCTCTCTCACCGTGTCTCTCATCCTCCTGCAGGCTGACCACTTCGGTGGATGCTGTGGTTGCCATCTGTGTGATTTTTGCCATGTCCTTCGTCCCAGCCAGCTTTGTCCTTTATTTGATCCAGGAGAGGGTAAACAAAGCCAAGCACCTCCAATTTGTCAGCGGAGTGAGCCCCACCACCTACTGGCTGACCAATTTCCTCTGGGACATTGTAAGTATCAGGTCATTGCTTCCGTGGGCTCACGGTGGGCAGGTATTTGTCTGGTTTGACTGAGGGGACCGAGTGGGGTGGGCTGTTGCCAGGTGCTGTGATGAGGGCCTTGTGTGTTCGCTGTTTCTTGGAAAGGCACAGAATTAGGAGCCCCAAGCCAGGGAATGATGTGGGGCCCAACTTAACAGCTACTGAGTTGGGGCTTTGCTTGCCCTGCCCCAAGGGACCTTCTGACCCAGTGAATAATTAGTGAGCTTCAGACATGAGGCTGCCTTTCCCGGGAATAATCTGGGGCTGAGGAGGTAGTATCGAGAGCTCCTTCATCCTACATTCTCTCCTTACATCCTGATCCACCCCTTAAGGGGGAAGGATGGAACTTCTCCTGAGGTAGAGTCACTGAATATAGGACATCAGTTAAATCTAAATTTCAGGTAAAATAATGATTTTAGTATAAGTATATCCCACCTGCTAAATACTGTATGCATACATACTTTTAATAAAAAACGAATCAGTTCTTTATCTGAAATTCAAATATAAATGAGCAATCCTACATTTTTATTGGCTAAATCTGGCAACCCTACCCAGTGGCCTTACTTTGCTTTCCCAAGTAACCAGATCTCCACCAAATCAGATTAGCCACCACTTTAGGGAATATAAGAAAAAATTACTTATCAAGTCAATAGCAGACTGCCACCTCTCTCACAACCAGGATTATTGGGGGCAGGAAGGAGTTAGGATGAGTTATCTTATGACAGACCACAGGGTCAAAATAAATTGGCAGCAAAGGCTTAATTATAATGTAGCTGGGGTCATTATGACATCAACTCCAGTGTTTTCTGCACACTGTGGCTAACAAGATCCTTTGTTTTATCCCAGCATTCTAAGATGAACCTGAGTCTCCATTTCATGTTATGTTAAGAGATATCATGATGGAAACCAACACAAACAACTTCTTCATGGTGGTTTTGAATAATGATGACAAATACTAGGGCTTATAAACACACGGTTTCTGTGATCTTAGCTTCTGTGATCTTAGCCACAGTCATCACTGAATAATACAAAACCAGAAACCGTCAATAACAACTAAATTCGTTCTTCTCTATGCTATCTACCTGAGAAAACACTTACACACGCACAGGGAGGAGTCAGAATCCTCAGGCCTCACTTTGGATAAGGATTTTAAGCATGAAAGTGCTGGGTTTTGCATTCTACTTTTTTTTTTTTTTTTAATAAAGATGAGGATTGTAGAATTTGTACTTTGGGCGGACCCATGCATGTGCCTAGCTACAGGGATCTCTGAGCCTGAGCAGAAACATGCATAGAAGTCTAGAGTGGGTGTCTGGTGGGAGGTAATGCTAGCCACTGTGGCTGCCCACCTCTCCCTATCTTTCCTAATGTCTTTAGGACTGAATTGTATAGGAAGGGAAGAAAAGAGATAAAGTGATAAAAGGCCTCATGAAATTCAACTATTTGTTCAATAGTTCAAATAGTTCAACTCTTTGAACTTCATGAGGCCAAGAATAAATATTTTGAGGTTTTCTGTATTCAAGAGACATGCTTAGAAAGTAGAATCAGTAGGACTTCATGACCAATTAGAAAGAGAAAAGAGAGATCAGGTGGATTTTTAGAACTCATTCTCTCAAAGATAGAGACTGAAGCTTCTCTGCACTGGGAGGTGGGTGTGGGGAGTAGTAGGAGGCCTAGGGACAACTTAATGTGTGTTGGCTGACCAAGAGCTGTTCAGACAAATAGAGTCAGAATCCCAGACCATTATAAGTGCTGGAGGAGCCTGCCCCCGCCGCCATTTTATGGAGCAGGAGACGGAGGTCCTGAGAAGTTAAGTGTCTCGTTCTCCTCTTCTCTCTTCGAGATGAATTACGCTGTGAGCGCTGCTCTGGTGGTGGGAATCTTCATTGGGTTTCAGAAGAAAGCCTACACTTCTCCAGAAAATCTCCCTGCCCTTGTTGCCCTGCTCATGCTGTATGGGTGAGTTGTTTGGGTCATTAGCTAATGCCACCCAAAGGGAAGCCAAGAGAGGTGCGTGCCCTTCTGGCAGGAAACCAGGATTTCTGGCAGGCAGGTTAGCACCCTCCGCAGGGTGTGCTGCTACCGACCAGGAATCTCTTGCAGGCTCCATGCATGGAGCTGCTTCTGAGGCTTGAATGAATGTTCTTCCACTCCAGCTGGGGCCTGACCAGGATCTGGGAGTCCCTCATTCTCCCATCCCTCACCCGTCTCTGATTCTCATTCATCCATAGCCAACCTGTCCATCTCAGTGTCTCCTGCTGGACTGGCCAAGAGTTATTTGCACATGGAAGACTGCAGCTGAAAGGCTGCCCCTGAGCCAGGGCCAGAGGATGACACAGGGATTAAATCTTATAGAATCATAGAGCAGGACATGCAACTTTATACCCTGGCCTACTCCCCACTGTGTATGTACTCATGGACAAGTAATTATCCCATCTGGGCCTCAGTTTCCTCATCTGTAAAATGGAAATAACGACACCTGGTCCTTCCTGCAAAGGCCAGTGAAATCTTGCGGGAGCAGTGTTCTCTGTTCATCTCTCTGAGAAATAAAGAATTCAGGAGCCAGGACTGTCAGTTGTGAAGATGAGCCTCCTGGGATCTCAGCTTGGCTTTGGTGATCCCAACTAGAGTGGGAAGCATTGTGGATAGACACAGCCCCTCTGCCTGGTAAAAGGCATGTTAACAGCTACCATCTCACTTGCTCCTCACCAAACCCCAGTGAGATAGCCAGGGAAGAAATCACTGTCTCCCTTCAAAGATGAGGAATGAAGACCAAGGGACGGAGCCACTTTCTGATCATCCTGGGACTCTCGCCAGGGCAGGCATGTCCCCTCATGTGGGGAAATGCATTATATCTAGTGGTACAGAAACTGCAACTCGGTCACACTGCATTGTGTCCTTTCCCCTCACAGATGGGCAGTCATTCCCATGATGTACCCCGCGTCCTTCCTGTTCGATATCCCCAGCACAGCCTACGTGGCCTTGTCTTGTGCTAATCTGTTTATCGGCATCAACAGCAGTGCCATCACCTTCATCTTGGAATTATTTGAGAATAACCAGGTGAGCATGACTTCTGTGGCTTCCTTGTTGGATCACGAAAATATTAGAGAGCGTGCCTGATGGTCAAGCCGAGCCAGAAGCAAATACTGTGGCCGGGCCCCCTTGGTGCATCCGTGAATGTGGCTCCCTTCTTCCTTCCCTCTCTCCATCCTTGCCTCCTTCCCTTCACGTTCCCTCTTCGTCCTCCCTCTCCCCTCCCCCCTCCTCCCTCCCCCCATTCCTTCCTTCCTTCCCTGTTTTCAGCAAGCTCATTTAACTGTATTTGTGTGCTCTGAGTCGCATGGTTTTCTGAGCTTGTTTTGCAAGCTATAAATGACCTTTTGGGATCCCAAGCTTTTAGATCTTCTTACTCCTTCAGAATTTCCTTGGTGACTTTGACTGTTGGGTTTTTCTACACACACACACATTCACACATACATGGGTGAGTGCACTGACGTGATTTCAAAGGAACGAAAAGGCCTACAAGGAAGTCTCCTTCCTACCCCTGACTCCCAGTCATCTGCTCTGCTTCTCCAGAGATGACCTTGCATTTCTGTTTCTTAGGTGTTCTGGCAACAAATAAACAAATGCATAAATTTTTTATCTCCTACTTTCTTTTACATATAGTAATGGAGTAACACTTACTATTCTATATGAAACTTAATTCTGAGGATAGGGTTAGAAATGTACGGTGCTGAGTGAATCACTTTTCTGAGCTATGAAGTACAGTTGTCCTGTGCATGCTCCCTAGATGTCTCCTGGCCCAGAAAGAGCAGGCCAGGCTAACCCCTAAAACAATGACAGCAGCTCCAGGGCTGTCTGTGCGCCCCACCTCCATAGCCAGCTGTGTCTGAGCCTGGGTTTGGCCAGCCCAGCCCGGAACACTCTCAAGCCCCAGCAGGCCTGCCAGTGGCCTCTCTAGCCTGTTCCTCCCTCACTAGGTCTTTGAGTTCAGAGTGTGCACACCAGCCAGCACATCAGCACTGCTGTCCTGCGACCCCTGTCCCCACTTCTGCCTCTGGGCCCTGCTGGGAGGACCTCAGGCAATCTCCACTTACCCCCAGCCCCATGGCCTCCTGAGTGATGCTTCCCCAGACCTTGTCAGACTTCCTGCAACAAAACCCCATTTGTCCCATGACTTGTAAAAAAATGTACTATGTCACAGTCAGAGAAATGGATGGGAAAGAACACAGACTCTGCTGATGACAGAGCCTCCTGACATACTGAAAATGCTCCTCTTCAGAACTGTTTGTCATGGGCTCACAGCCCACTGTGTCTTAAGAGATTGTGTTACTTCAGAAAAATTAAAGAGTAAGCTCAAAACACTCTCCCTGCTGAGGGCTACACTCGTCTAGCTGACATTTCTGGAGCACATCCCCTTCCCCTGCAGAAAAGCTGCTTATTTTCTTGTAAGTCCTCAGAGAGGCAGATGCTGCAGAGATTCTGCTATGCCTCTGGAGGTCCCAGGTCCCAGAGCTGCTGTCCCCACCGAATCAAGAGGCATCAGCTAGGTGAACACCACATAATGATGGTGCAGGCGTAAACCCATGTGAGCTGCTTATCCTACCCTACAGGAACTCCCAGGCCAGTCTAGAAAGGACCTGTGCCCCAAGCTAGGAACCAATATGAACCGTAGTACCTGGCATTCCATAAGACAGCATGTGATAGAAGAGCAAGGGAAGGAGACAGATAAAACACTGCAGATAAGAATGAGCTAAAGTGCTAGGCTACAGGGCTCAGGAGAATCCATGCAGAGGAAATTCCGTTGAGCCTGGCCTGGAATAAGAAGGATTTTATTAGCCCATTTAATAAATAATGAGGTGCCTCCTATGAGCTAATCATTGAGTAAGGAGGACCCAGCCCCTATCCTCCAAAATAATTAGGACCCAGTCCCTATCCTTCAGAGACCAGTGGCTAGCAGGGACAGCGGGCAAAGTAAGAAGTACTTAACCCTGTGACAGTGTTGTAGATACTATCAGAGAGAAGTAGGTATTTTACATAGAAATCTGAAAAGGCTTTTGAGAGAAGGGATTATTTGAGCTAGGTTTTTTTTTTTTTTTTAAGATTCTATTTATTTATTTGGGAAAGGGAGAGAGAATCTCAAGCAGACTCCACTCTATGCATACAGCCTGAAGTAGGGCTCAATCTCAAGACCCTGACTTCGTGACCTAAGCCAAAACCAGGGGCTGGATATTTAATGGACTGAGCTACCCAGGCATTGCTCCAGCTAGCTTTCCAAAGTTCTGGAATCTTTGGATGGGGAGAGAGCATTCTTTCCTAATAGGAGTCATTAATAGAAGCTAGGGGCACAAAGGCCTAAAGGCAAAAAAGCACTGTGCTGGGAGGAGGGGGAGCACTGTGCATGGAGAGGGGAGCAAGAGAGGTCATGTGAGCAAAGGTGTGTGGGCCAGAAGGAAGCCAGTTGTGCTGTAGTGGCAGGGGTGTGGGGTGCAGATTAATGGGCAGCCTCTGCCCTCTTGGGGGAGGCTCTGGCCAACACTGTTGGGCTAAAGTAGCAACCACCATCTGACCACCTGAAAACAAGTTCCCCCAACTCAACACACACACCAGAGAGTCCCCGTTCCATTTTTCTACTGGCAACAGCCACAGACACCTAGCTGTCCTGTGGGAGCTGAGAAGCAGAGCCGGAAGACACACAGGGCCCCTCTCCCCTCTAGCACAAGCAGGGCTAAGACCAGATGCAAGAGCCTCAGAAGCTCATCACAGCTCACAGCTGCACCATAGGAGGAAAAGCCTGGGCTGCACTCCCAGCAGCTGCTGCTTCTCCCAGGAGCAAATGCCTTGGAGGGCTGGTGTATAAGTGAGTCTGCCGTGACAGCTCCCCAGGCAGGCTGTCTGCCTAGTGGCCCCTCCTGCGAGTATTCTAGAACCTCCATATGTGCGTGACAGATCCTTCCTGCGGCCAGTCTGACTGCTAGGCCCCCTCCATCTGTAGGCCTCACCCTGGTCCTGCCCAACGAGGGCCTCCAGGCCCCACCCTGCTTAGGAGGGGCAGGTAGGGTCAGTCCCCACAGCTGACTGCCCTGTTTTTCTGTGTTTCAGACACTGCTCAGATTCAATGCCGTGCTGAGGAAGCTGCTCATTATCTTCCCCCACTTCTGCCTGGGCCGGGGCCTCATTGACCTGGCGCTGAGCCAGGCCGTGACAGATGTCTACGCCCGGTTTGGTGGGTGGCCTTCGAGGCCCCAGATCCTCTGCGCAGGGGCGGGCTGCCGGGGGAGTTCCTATGCCAGACCTGAAGCCTGGGCTAGAGCAGGGGGACACCTGGTGGGTCTGGGAGTATACTTCTGCCCACAAGGGATCAATCGCTTCTGTCTCTGTGGCTGAGGAGCCATAGGAGATGTCAGGAGCAGGCTCCAACTCTTCTCTGCTCTGACTAGAACAACTGAGCTGGGGCCTGGGTCCAGCTGTCGCTTACTCCTTTGCATCAGGCCTGGTCCAGCTGGGCCAAACGGTATGACCAGGTCTCTGGGGGGCAACTGGGGCAGCTGAATGGACTTCATTCCTGTCCGCAGGTGAGGAGCACTCCACAAACCCATTCCAGTGGGACCTGATTGGGAAGAACCTGGTTGCCATGGCTGCAGAAGGGGTGGTGTACTTCCTCCTGACTCTCCTCATTCAGCACCACTTCTTCCTCACCCGATGGTATGTTCAGGCCGCTGCCCTAAGGCTGCTGAGGGCAGCGTCTTGCATCTGTCCAGGGACTTGGCTTCATATCCATGCAGTCCTCTCTTTCCTCACCAGCCCCTCTCCACAATGGTTCTCTATACCCTTAAAGGCTGGCTTATTCTGAATAACACGAGGACAGAGACACTAAAATAGGTACTTTGGAACTTGGAAGAATCTAAGCTTGAAAGTATTTAAAATACAGCTTTTTAAAAAAAATTTTATTTATTTATTTATTTGACAGAGATTACAAGTAGGCAGAGAGGCAGGCAGAGAAAGAGGAGGAAGCAGGTTCCCTGCGGAGCAGAGAGTCTGATGTGGGGCTCGATCCCAGGACCCTGGGATCATGACCTGAGCCGAAGGCAGAGGCTTTAACCCACTGAGCCACCCAGGAGCCCCTAAAATATAGTTTTTCATTTCATTCACTAATATTTAAAACCTCTCACCTCATTAACAGATACTCCTTTTAAGTTGGATAATCATCTTACAGATGATGACAAGGGAGATCCAAAGTACTGGGAAATAGATTTATGCGTTCACAAGAAAACAGACAAGGTGGGCCCCTTTGCTAATTAGAGATATGAGAGTGGGGACAGGGAGTAACATAGGATGACAACCAGGGCGACTGAAGCCAGGAGCAGTGTGAAGAGTGGGTGCAGGGATTGTGCCCCTCTGGGTGGGAGCAGCGGGGGCAGTGACTGCCAACCGTGACCCAGCCCAGTTGTGCCATTTTTTCCTGGCTTCTTGACCCAGGCCTTGCCTCCTTCTGACATGAGCGCTCAGGTTTCCAGAAGGCTGTCCCTCTGCCATCCAGGCTGACCTTCACTAGGGCTTAGCCCAGGGCCCCCAACTGCAGATCACTGGGCCCTTGGGACGTGTGCTTTTCCAGACAGTGTTTTGCGTCTTATCCTTTTGTCATCTTGGGCTGAGTCTGGCTACATATAAATAAAGATACGGAGGACTTGGTTTGGGTTTTAATCCATAGGGAACTGAGTTACCAGAAACAGATGTAGCTGGGAGGATTGAACGAGATAATGGGTATCAACACACTTGGAATAAAATGACGTGACCGGGAAGTGGTGCTATTATGGGGGACGATGGGGTGGGTGATGTCTGTGGAACCCTCAGCTCCCACAGGCCTCCTTCTACAGCTCTGGCCACTTTTTAGACCTTGGGATAGAAGGGAGAAGGCAGACTTGTTTACCAAAACAGACTAAGTAGTTTCAGACTCTGGTGTCAAAAAATTGAGCACATCTTACCACGTTAGGCCTGAAATCACACCAGAGAAGTATTCCACGATCTGTGGCTTCACCACAGCCATGCTCATGCTGAGAGGCAACAAACAGGCAAAAAGAAGGGCAGAAGAAAGGGAGTTTTTGGTAGAGGACATGCTAACATGTGGGGAGTTCACAGAAGGGTAAAAGTGAGGGGGTGAGAGAGGAGTCTGGAGAGGTAGGGAGAGCCAAGTCCTGAAATGCGCATTACCTTGGTGAGGACTTCAAGTTTAAGCCTGAAGGCAGCAGGGAGCTGTTGTAGTGTTTTAATCAGGCAGGTGAATGATCTGCCCAGTCTAGAAGGAGAGAGACCAGACAGGAGGCCATTTTGGCACCCAAGCAAGAGTCAGTGGTGGCCTGGATAGGAGAGGGGCCATTGGGGGGTGGAGAAGAATAGGTTGATTGGGTAAATGGTAGACAAGACAAGATTTATGATGAATTAGAAGTGGCCAGTGAGGGTGCCTGGGTGGCTCAGTGGGTTAAGCCGCTGCCTTCGGCTCAGGTCATGATCTCAGGGTCCTGGGATCGAGTCCCGCATTGGGCTCTCTGTTCAGCAGGGGCCTGCTTCCTTCCCTTCCCCTCTCTCTGCCTGCCTCTCTGCCTGCTGTGATCTCTCTCTGTCAAATAAATAAATAAAATCTTAAAAAAAAAAAAAAAAGAAGTGGCCAGTGAGATTGTAGGCCAAAGTGGTCAGGGAGGGTTTCAGAGAAGATGCTGTGTTTTTAAGGTTGGGGAGGCTTCTGTTTGGCAGAGCAGAAGGAAGAGGACGCTGAGGCCCTGGACATGCCTCTAGAGGCTGGGAGTCAGGGAAGTCTAGTAGGTACTAGGGACCAAGTCTTGATCAGATGGTTGGGAGAGGAGTTAGTTCAAGAGATAAGTGGGAGACGGGTGATGTTTACTGAGTGCTTACCATAGATGAAGTGTTTTAATAATGATAACAGTTGCCAGGTTTTGAGTTCTGACTCCATGCCACATGCTGTGCCAAGTTCATCTCCATAGTCTTGTGAGGTAGGCACTCTTTTCCTCTCCCTACTATATGGTTGAAGGAGGTGAGGTTTAGAGAGGTTCAGTGACACATCCAGGGTCACACATGGGGAGACCAGGACTGGAAAGCGTACGCTCTGCACGCCAACCCATTCCTCTCCCCTTCCATCCTCTAGGATCGCCGAGCCTGCGAAGGAACCCATCATAGATGAAGATGACGATGTGGCTGAAGAAAGACAAAGAATCATTAGTGGGGGAAATAAAACTGATATCTTAAGGCTAAATGAACTAACCAAGGTAAGGGAGTAGGTGCAGATGAATTAATCTGGAAGTGCCAGTTGGATCCACAGATGGTACAATGGTAATTTGCCTTTTGCAGACTAAGCAATGTGCCTATGCAAGCAATTCATTTTCCTAATTCTATGTGAGATTGTCATCGCTATGTTATAGCTTGCCTTCCAAGAACACCTAACTCCAGTGCGTTCACCCCAGTATTCATCTTGGGCTCTGGCACAGGGCCTCCGTGGGAGCCCCTACACCTGAGCCTCACTCACCCTTCCCCCTTCCGTCTCTGCATGGTGGGTCAGCTTCAAGGTTTCCCAGGGCTCACAACGCCTCTCTGAACACCCGTGCCATTATGTAACCTCCTCGTGTCGGTAGTTCTCCCCTAAACCACCCTTTGCTCTCTCTTCCCTTCCCGCTCGAACCCTCTCGCTGTTCTCAGTCCAGTTTCTCTGCATCTTGCAGATTTATTCAGGCACCTCCAGCCCAGCAGTGGACAGGCTGTGTGTCGGCGTACGCCCTGGAGAGGTGGGTACCCTGCAGACTCCTGTGTGTGCTGCTTCTCCCTGCTGTGACAGGGATCTTGCAAAGAAATCAGAGGCAGCCACAGAGGTCATTTTAAAATTTCTAGCAGCCACATGAAAAAAGTAAAAAAATAAAAAATTTTAAAAAACAGGTGAAATTAATCTTGATGATTTATTTTTCCTAATATATCTGAAGTATTGTTGCCTTAATATGTAATTTATATAAAAAATTACTGATGCAACATTTTACATTCTTTTTTTGTTATTGCTTTAAGTTTTCAAAATTCTGGGTGTTTTATACATAATAGCACATGTCAGTTCAGACCAGATGCATTTCAAGCGCTCAGTGGTCACTGTAAGAAAGGAAAATCCTCTTTCCTCTACCCTCCTGGGTTCTCTGCTTAGAGCTCTGCAAATTGGACTGATTAAGAAGAAAAAAACAAACAAATTTATTAGGGAATGATCAGAGATAAATGACAGGAGAGGTGGTTAGAACTTGGGCTTATATAGCATCTTAGCAAAGGAATGATACATTTTTAGGAAAGTGACAAGACAAAGGGAAAGGACCTTGAGTCAGTGGGGTTGGAGAATTATAGAAAAGGCAAATATGGGGGAAACCAATAGTAGATAAAGGCTGGTGAGTAGTTTGTTATGTAGATTCCTCTGGTGCTGTCTCCAGGCTAAGGCTTGGAAGCTGTTTCTGGCAATTAACTTTTATTCTTCCTGTTAGAGAGGGCAAGAGAGGACACCTTGTAAATTTATGTCGTGCTTTGAGGCACAGGAGAATTTCTTTTTTTTATTTAAGATTTTATTTATTTATTAGAAAGAGAGCACAAGCAGGGGAAACAGGAGAGGGAGAAGCAGACCCCTGCCAACTAGGGAGCCCGACACAGGCCTCCATCACAGGAGCCTGGAATCATGACCTGAACTGAAGACAGACACTTAACTGAGTGAGCCACCCAGGTGCCCCCAAAGAGCTTTTCTTATATCTGCTGCTCCTTAATTGCCTTCAGCTCAAAAGCATCCTGAGACTAAAGTGGCATATCTTGAGGTGGCAAATTCTGCTAGCCTGTACCACACATGGCTAGTGGTCTTCGTTATGGCAGCCCAAGTTGAAAGTGTTTCCCATCTACCCACACACTTGCCCTAGGGCCTCACAGTCCCCACTCCCTGGGCTGCTTGGGTTGTAGGATGAGGCCAGTTTATATGTTCTCCTATAGTGCTTCGGTCTTCTGGGAGTGAATGGAGCTGGCAAAACAACCACATTCAAGATGCTTACTGGAGACACCACAGTGACCTCTGGTGACGCAACTATAGCAGGCAAGAGGTGAGTGTCCTGCTCTTCCTGTCTTGGGGTGTCTCTCACAGGTCCTGAGCCATGTTCCTGTTCCAGCATAAGGAGAGTGAACATCAGACCCTGTAATAAGGATGATCCTTAGAGCTTGGCAGATCTGTGCAG
The DNA here is from genome assembly GCF_022355385.1 of Mustela nigripes. NCBI lineage: Eukaryota > Metazoa > Chordata > Mammalia > Carnivora > Mustelidae > Mustela > Mustela nigripes. The sequence continues at coordinate 79,962,907 of NC_081570.1, read as the reverse complement.
AGGAGTAGGCCTCCCAGAGAGCATGGTCCAAAATGTACCAGATGTAGACTTTCTGGGAAATTGAATTGAATTGTGATTGTTAAGACATGCCCCCTGTAAGCATGGATTCTTGGAAACTTCTGGGAAGCACTATGTCATGGGTTCTTAGTCTTTTTGAGGTTATAGACTCCTTTAAATGTCTGATGGACATTTGCGCTTTCTTCATAAATATATAGACCATTATTGGGGCACCTGGCTGGCTCATTTAGTAGAGCATGTGACTCTTGATCTTGGGGTTGTGGGTTCAGGCACAACATTGGGTGTAGAGATTACTTAAAAAAAGAAAAAGTCTTAAAAATACACACATACACACACATGCACACACCATTATCCCCCATTATTTCCCTCCATACATTTTCTACATTTTTGCAAAAAGTTCACTTTTTTCCCAGATTAAGAACCCCTGTGGGGAAGTACCCTTTCTCTGGATCGAGTTTCTAGATGGGGGTTGGTTTAAGAAACTTCAGGGGCTTTAGTCTGATTGGGCTGTTTTTGTACCAGTGCTTGGCTTTACCAGGCCAAGGAGCCTTTATAAAGGGAAAACTGGCATGTGTCCTTGGATTCCGGAGGGTGCCTGCTGCTCTCCGGAACAAGGTTTGCGTAAACAAACTGGTCCTCTATGGTACAGGATCAAGAATACGAGACTACACTGTTTGTCACTTTCCAGGCTGCTCCCTGAACAGCAGAGCTCACAGGCATCAGATGTGCCCAGACAAACACTCCGCCTCAATTTATAAGCAGAGTTAGGCAGTGCTGACTTCTGCTCAGCATGTGCCTGACAGGGGCCTCCTTCCCCCACCTGGGACCCATGCTCAGCAACATGGCTGAAGGCCCACTGGACATGGCTCAGACCAGATGACTTTGGTTCTTCGGCCTTCCCCAGCCATCCCTATTGGGTCTAGAGCAGAGGAACAAGCAGGGGTAAAGCCAGGCCATGGCTGAGTCGGTCTCATCTGTAGATCCAGCTTAGCCTGCAACCAAGCAAGTAACTTGACAGGGGTAACAAAAGGAATCTTGGGGGACCAAGGGATAGCAGGCAGGAGGATATAATGGGATTTTCCTTAAGACATCAGACGACAGTCCAAGTAAGACACAGCCTGATGCCTAGAAGACAGAAGCTAGATGAAGTGAAAACTGGAACACAGCTGTAAGTTTAAGATGCAGGATTGGGTTCCTCTGGTAGGACAAGCTCCCATGAATTTGGAAAAATACTCTCCTTGCTTCCCTGGATGGCTTTAACTGGTCCAGCCATACCTGAAGTACTTTGTATTACAGTGCGGGGGCTGCGTGGTGTCTCTCTGTCCCATCCTGTCGCACCCATCTTTTATGCATAGATCCTAAGCTACAAGGGAAGCAGGGGAGCAGGGAGAGATTAGACTAGATTTGACAGTTTATTTTTTCATCAAGGCAATGTATTTTCTAGTCAGGGAGAACATTATCAGTCAAGGGGAGTTGATAAACTCAATTCACTTTCTCTCTGCTCCTTGCCAGTCTCTTACTCTGGGTACGAATCTGACTGGTTCCCCTTTCATTTACTGTATCTCTGCCAAAACCCCAGATGGAGAAGTTTACTTCCTTAAGGGTGCATGCATCTTCTCTGATTATGTCCCAGATGTCTGAAAGAGATCAGAAATCACTGGTCATTTTCTTTTTTTTTTTTCTTTTAAAGATTTATTTACTTTTAGAGAGAGAGTGTGTGCGCACTGAATGGGAGAGGGACAGAGGGCAAGGGAGAGAGAGAGAATCTCAAACAGACTCCCCACTGAGCAAGAAGCCCAATGCAGGCCTTGATCCCAAAATCCACGAAATCATGAACTGAGCCAAAACCATAAGTCAAACGCTTAATGGACAGAGCCTCCCAGGCACCCCTCACTGGTCATTTTCTAAAGCCTGATCTTCCCTTCGTTTTTATTTTTTTATTTATTTATTTATTTTAAAGGTACAGGTTTTTTTTTTTTTTTTTAAGATTTTTATTTTTTTTTTTGACAGAGAGAGATCACAAGTAGACAGAGAGGCAGGCAGAGAGAGAGAGAGGAAAGGAAGGAAGCAGGCTCCTCGCCGAGCAGAGAGCCCGATGTGGGACTCGATCCCAGGACCCTGAGATCATGACCTGAGCCGAAGGCAGCAGCTTAACCCACTGAGCCACCCAGGCGCCCTTCCCTTTGTTTTTAAATCCACATATGAGGTGACCCACTCCAAAACTAAAGCTGACTTGGGTAACAGAGATTCAGTTTATCCTAGAAAGAGAAACTTGCAAAGATCTATTGGATTCAATGCTCAGAATTCCAGAAGTTCATCAGTTTCTAACCAAAGGGCCCCAGCTTTGAATTATAAATGTTTTGCACATTTGTGAAGCAAAGCAGAATAGAAGAGGTAGCTTGTGTATCCCATTGACAGAAGCTCTCCAGCCTCAGTTCTGTTGTCACCACCCCCAACCCGTTTGAAGAAAACTTGCTGATTCCTTTTTCTTCTTGCAGTATTTTAACCAATATATCTGACGTCCATCAAAATATGGGCTACTGTCCTCAGTTTGATGCAATCGATGACCTGCTTACAGGGCGAGAACATCTTTACCTTTATGCCCGGCTTCGAGGTGTACCAGCAGATGAAATTGAGAGGGTAAAAAATGGTTTCTTGTAGCCACTCAGGAGTTTGGTAATTCCTAAGCCTTTTTCATGGGAGTGAATTTATTTGGGGATGGGAAAGCTGAAACATGCTGTCCATTCAACACATGCTTTTTGAGTGTCTACTGTATGCCAAATACTGCTATATTTGGGTGAATAGCAGTAAACAAAACAAGAAAATCCCTGTCTTCCTATCTAACAAAGCAATGTATGTATTTACCCTTGGATTCAGCAATCTCACTTCTGGGAATTTACCCAAAGATACACCCTCCCACAGTGCAAAATACACATACATGAACAGCTTCTTCATCACATTCGTAGTCACAGAACATTGGGAATTACCTAAATACTCAAGCATAGGAGATTGGTTGACTCATTTATGCTCCATGTACATAAGAAAGTCATACGCAGCTGTTACACACACACACACGCACACACACACACACACACACAGAAAATCTCTGTGAACTGATAGGGAGTTATTTCCTAGAGTTATTGTTAAGTAAAAAAAAGCAAAGGGCTAAAGAACACGGGCTGAATTTTACTTTTCTCCCCCACTATTTTCTACTGAAGTATAGTTGACATACAATGTGACATTAGCCAGAAGGTTGTAACATGATTTGACAACTCCATGCATTATGCTATGCCCTCCAGAGTGTAGCTCCCATCTGACACCATGCAGTGCTACTGTAACACTATTGCAATGACAAATTCCACAGCTGGGACAGTATAGGTATAAAATGAGCCTGAAACATCTTATTATGTCAGAAAGTAAAGTGCTTAAAAAAAAAAAAAAAAAAAAAAAAAAAAGAAGTATGTCGGAGCTAGGCAGAAGCCATCTTAAAGGGGTTCCCAATAGCCAAACAGGGTACAGTTAGAACATCAAAACAATAAACACCATGATAAATTATAAGACATTGGGGGAAACAGAGGAATTTATAACTCTATACTGGTAAATAGATAAATAAGAGAAAAGGGATGGTTCTTACCTACACACAGGTGCTGAGAGCCAACTAATTAGGGTGGAAGAAATTCTAGAGTTGAAAAATCATTTTGTAGTGATCATAGTAAAGATTGGATTGCACAAGCATCATTCATGGTTGATAAATCAAGATATTTGTAGAGCTTGAAAGTATCTCCCATAGATTGCTTATTGGTTGTGAGAGAGAAGCATCATAATTTCACAATGAAGAAATTAGACAGCACCTTAATTGGGTGATCAGAATTAACATTCCTTATAAGAGGTGCTTAGACATGTCCTGACCCTAGAGGTGATACCGTGAGAAGGACACAACACAGGATATTCTGACCAAGGACATATAACCTGAATCTTGTCATGAGAAAACATCAGACAAACTCCAAAGGAGCATTCTATTAAAAAAAAATATATTGGGGCCATACTCTTCAAAGTTATCGAAGTCACAAAAGACAAAGAGAGACTATGGAAATGTTCCTGATCACAGGAGCTAAGCAGACACAGTGACTGAGTATGGACACTAGACTGCTTCCTGTACTGGACAGAAAATAATGCCATGAGGCCACCATTGGACCAGTTGGCAAAACCAGACTATGAAGAACAGATCAGAGGACAGTATCAGAACAATGTTAAATTTAGGGACATTGATAACTGCACAGCAGTTATGTAAGAGTATTTCTCTTCTCAGGAGAAGAGAATAGGAATAAAGGGTTATGATATATAACTTACCTTGAATGGCTCTGAAAAAATCATATATGTGTATATGTATGCACATGTGCACACACACATGCATAAGAGGGAGAGAGAAAAAGAGAGTAAAGTGTTTATGAATATTTTTGTATTATTCTTATTTTTAAACATTCCTGTAAGCTGGAAACTATTCCAAGTAAGAAGTTAAAAGCAAAGCTTACATTCTAATGGGAAGGACAGATACTAAATAGATAAGTAAGTAAAATATACAGTACATTTGCAAATGAAAAGTCAGTAGGGGAAAAATAAAGTAGGGGAGATTTTTAGATAGGGTGGCATAGGGCCAGCATCACAGAGGAAGTGACCTCTGAATGAAGACCTAAAGGAACTGACAGGGAGTCATGGGGATGGCTAGGGGAAGAACATTTCAGGCAGAGATATAGTAAGTACAGAAGGCAGAAGCCTGGTAGGCTTGTCTCCAAAGACTTCTCTAGTTTTCTTTTTGTGCATGCGCTCCCCCACCCCACACTCCCCTACACAGTATTCTTTGCCATCATTTCCACTGATTTTTCTCAAAGCACTTTTATAATCTGTCATTATTTCGATTGTGTGTCATCTCCCACTCCCATCTGTGAGTACAACAGCAAGGCTATGTTCAACATTATTCCAGGGCCTAGTGCAGTGCCTGACTCATAGCAGGGCTCGATAAGTACATATTAGATGCACGAGACTTCAAGTATGATCCTGTTGAAGGGTGGAAGCAATGGGTCTGAGACCCACCAACAGACCCTGGGACTCTTCCACCCTTACCCGTAGTCTGGGACAGTGGGTGAGAAGCACTATCTTGCTCTTTGTAAGGCTGAAGGTCATTTCTCTGGGGACTGTACCAAGCCACACTGCGATGTAAGGCACAGTATGGAAAGGAGACGTCTGGCCCCTGAAGCCCATGAACCCCCTGAACCTCCGTATGTCAGCCTAGCTGTGTCTGTCGTCCTAAAGTGAGATCTGGGAGCCTAAGACTTTGAATTGGTGGATGTTCGCTTGTTTTTCTTTTCACAATGGGTTTTCTTCCTCTTCCCTAGGTGGCAAACTGGAGTATTCAGAGCCTGGGCCTGTCTCTCTACGCAGACCGCCTGGTCGGCACCTACAGCGGAGGCAACAAGCGGAAGCTCTCCACAGCCATCGCACTGATGGGCTGCCCGCCTCTGGTGCTGCTGGTGAGGGTCACCAGGACTCGTGGGGATAGATGATCCTAAGGGCTTGAACCAAGAGCTGCACCTCTGTGATTAGGCCAGCAGATTTAGAAAACACAGTGATCTGTTTTCGTCTAGACTGTTTCCTGTACTGCTTGTTTTGAGCACATCAAGCCAGTGTTTGGTTCACAACTCTTGGGGACAACAGGAGTCATAACATATTCTCACGCTGAGCCCCTGGGAGGTGTCTTGTGGGCCCACAGGCTCATAGCAGGGAAGTTTAGCCCCTCTGGTCAGAAATTACTACTGCTAGAGGATGTCTCTTCAGGATACAGAGTGGGCAAGAACACTGGCATGGATCAAAGGCTTGTGTGATTCTCACTGGAGCTGCACCACACCCAAGGCCCTTGTGCCGGTGCAGTCAGGGGTTTATGAGGACATGGGCTGCAGGGCTGGGAGGCGACTCATAGAAGTCACCTGGGCTATGTCTCGGCCTCCTTACAAGTGTATGTATAAGGTTGTTGGTTTTTTCATTTTTGAGATAATTCTGCCATTGTCTTAATCTTAACCCATTCGTGGGCTGAAGGGGGTCAATGGATATGCATAATGTCTCTTTACTCTCCTGGTTGATCCCCTGCTTTCCCTACCCGAAGCCTGGGTTCCCCAAATCTTGCCCACTTGGGGAGGCACTTTGTGTATTGTCTGCCAGAGAGCAGAACTGCTTAGAGGGGGGCAGCCATGGAGGGTACAATAACCAGAAGAGGCAGGCTCCAAGCCTAGCTCCCTCCCCTCTCTTCCTCCCCACAGGATGAACCCACCACAGGCATGGACCCCCAGGCACGCCGCATGTTGTGGAACACCATTGTGAGCATCATCAGAGAAGGGAGAGCTGTGGTCCTTACATCCCACAGGCAAGAGATTCCCGGGGGCTGGGGTATAACAGGTGGGCAGAGTGGAAGGCTCCGCACACCCCTGCTCCTGCTTACTTCCTCTCTCCTGCCCCACAGCATGGAAGAATGTGAGGCTCTGTGTACCCGACTGGCCATCATGGTAAAGGGCACCTTTCAGTGTCTGGGCACCATTCAGCACCTCAAGTGCAAGTAAGGATATATGCTGGGGGTCACCTTTGTTACCTTCTTTGGTGAGAGAGGATGTCTACAAGGCCCTGTGCTCTCTACTGACATTTGGGAGGGTCCTGCTCCCCTTATCATGTGGGCAGAAGCATGTGGTCTGGGCCTTGTGTCACAATAGCAGACAGAAAAAGCTGCTGTGCTGAAAGAAACTTCTCTAGGTTGGGCTAATTGCCTGCAGTTGAGGAATCCCTGAGTCTCCAGAAGGGGTTCTGATTGGGCCTGGAATGAGGAAGGGTCACTACCACAGCCTCATTATCCCACCACTTATCCCAATGGATCCAGCACCTATGGCCTATTTAATAAGAACCCATGATCAAGGGCACCTGGGTGGCTCAGTGGGTTAAAGCCTCTTGCCTTCGGCTCAGGTCATGATCCCAGGGTCCTGGATTGAGCCCTGCATCAGGCTCTCTGCTCAGAAGGGGGTCTGCTTCTCCCTCTCTCTCTCTTTCTGCCTCTCTGCCTACTTGTGATCTCTCTCTCTGTGTCAAATAAATAAAATCTTTAAAAAAAAAAAAAAAAAGAATCCATGACCAAAATAGGGATCATTAGGAGACCAAATAGCCCGAGAATCAGTTTTCCTTTAAGACATGTTTATGCTTTTGAGTTTGAGAAGTGACCATGAAGTATATGTCAACCAACAATGCCAGTGTTCTTCAGTAGGATTACCCTGTCCCCATAAATTGTAAACTGTCATAAACAATGAATTATTTATAATAGTTTATGTCCCCAAACAACAATTAATCAGCTAAAATAAGGTTATGATAATAATGCCATGCTTCCTTGCATTCTGATACACTTGATAAACTAGGAAGGGTGGATTCGTAGTTATTACTCAGTTATTAAACAAACGCTTTTTAAGAGCCCAGAATATAAAAGTCGCTGTGCTCGATGGTAAAAAGAACAGTACATAACCTACCTTACTGAGGCCAAAATGCTTAGTCTTGTACCCATGGAACTGTTACCCAAGACACATCATCCTTCGTATGCATCAGGGCAGATGAGTGATCGAGAGGAAGGTCTAGAAGGTTAGCAGCATTTGAGTGACGCTGCACAAATATCTAGAGGGACTGACATCCACCTCAGCATACAAGGTCGCCAGAGCCATAGCAGAGCTTCCTGGGTCCAACGGCAGAAGACATGGATGGATTCCCCATTGTTTTCCCTCTGATCAGTATCCTCATGGTAGAGCAGGTAAGAAGGGAATATCTCCCATGTGGAGGGGCAGTCAGTTTTCCAGAGCTGCAAGGAAAGATATTTTATTGTAGAGGGGAACAACCCTTGGTCATAGAGAGAGCATGGAGGTAAATTATAACTAACACAGAAGGGGGAAGAGTTGAGGGTCCTGACCCTAGCAGCTCCCACTTGTTCTGGAAATTTCCACAGGGAAGTGCTGCTTCTCAAGTCTTGGTGCCCTCCTGGGGATCTCTTTGAAGAAGGAGGCAGCCTTTCCATTACTGAGTAAATACTAGTTCCAGAGGCCTTTGTGGGCAGGTTGTGATCTCCACAAGGGGCTAAATCCACCTTTGGCTTCAGCAGGTAAATGGGAGGGAAAGGAGCAGGGAGCATCCATGTCTACAGGAGTTGGACCCAGGAAGCTGTGACACAGGTCTGATGACTCACTTCACCACACAGACATTTGGACCTCTACAGACTAATACCAGACTATTTTTTTCTGGGAACCATCACAGGTTTTTTCCTCCTAGTGTTAAACATGCACACAGGTTCTATAGTATGGGCCTATCATCCTCAATATTTTTGATGAATCTCTTCCTTATTTTGGAATTGCCTTAGACCCAGCTACTAACAGGCCCGTGCCGGGCTACCCTGCATGTCACCTAGGTTTGGAGATGGCTACATTGTCACGATGAAGATCAGATCCCCAAAGGAAGACTTGCTTCCCGACCTGAATCCGGTGGAACAGTTTTTCCAGGGGAACTTCCCAGGCAGCGTGCAGCGGGAGCGCCACTACAACATGCTCCAGTTCCAGGTCTCCTCCTCCTCCCTGGCCCGCATCTTCCGGCTGCTCATCTCCCACAAGGACAGCCTGCTCATCGAGGAGTACTCCGTCACGCAGACCACGCTGGACCAGGCAGGTTGCCCGCCGGCCCCGTGTGTGTGGCAGGGGGCTGCACACAGTCTGGGCTGGAAGCCACATGAGTGCTGGCGCCACACGCCTTATTTTTCATGCTCTGGTGCCTCCATCCATTAGGGTAAAGCTTGGCAGATCCAAAATTGTTTTCCAACAATATTTTAGTCATCAGCAAATTTCATTGACTTTACATCATCCTTCCCCACTATACTATGATCTTTTTTCATTCTTCCTGGTTGGTGGTAGTGGCTCTTTTTTTTTTTTTCCTTTTCAGATCAATGTTATCGATGCTTAATTTTCATACAATCAAATGCACCCATTCATTTCAGTTCAGGGATTTTTGAAAAGCCTGTGTGCCATGAATCAGGGTATTTAATGTGATCACTTTTTTTTCTTATTATGGCAAAGTATATATAACATAAATAACTATTCTTAAGTGTACAATTCAGTGGCATTGAGTATAGTCACATATTGTGAAATGGATCACCATCTCCAGAAATTTTTATCTTCCCAAACTGAAACTGTATATCCATTAGACAAGAATTCCCCATTAACCACCTCCTCCAGGCCCTGGTAACTACTGTCCTACTTTCTATTGACTACTACACATACCTTATGTAAGTGGAATCATATAGTATTTGTCCTTTTGTGTCTAGCTTATTTCCCTTAACATAATGTCCTCCGTTCATTGACGTTGTAGCATGTGTCAGAATATTCTTATAAAGGCTGAGTCATATTCCACTATATGTATATACCATGTTTGTTTATCCATTCGCCCATTTGGACATTTGAGTTGTTTCTGGGGGGTTACTGTTGTTGCCATTTGGTTTGTTTTGAATAAACATCCTTAAGGCAGCTTAATAAAGCAGTGGGAATAGGCAAGTCTCCATATACCCTTTGAGGAGCTGGCTCACCAGTACCTTTTTGCCAGCAGGTGAAGGCTGGAGCAGGAATCATAGCCATAGCGCACATTGAATAAAGAACAGAAAAGAGGGGAGATTGGACTCCTCTTCTGTTTTTGCTTTTTTGTTTTCAGTTTCTTTAGAGGGTTAGGAGGATGCTGCTAGCTGAGAATCTACCTGGAGTCCTCTGAATCTTCCCATGGGAATTCCTTTGACTCAGCGCAGAATTCTAAGAAACGAGCCTATCCTGGGCATGGGTGGCTAGGCTTTGTGGGTGGGCCACCCTCCCCTCCTGCAGGACAGAGCTGCTCTAGCAGGGCCATACATTAACTGTAGAATACAGACAGAAAGTGGGTGGGTGGATGGGTCAAGGATACCATTTTTCTGGGAACATCTACCTACTCTTGCTCTCCTACTCTTGTCTCCAGGTATTTGTGAATTTTGCTAAACAGCAGACTGAAATTCATGACCTCCCTTTGCACCCCCGAGCCGCCGGAGCCAGCCGACAAGCCAAGGTACTCCTGCTCCTCTTTCACAGTCCACTCTCTGAGGCAGATCCTCAGCTCAGGGACTGGTACGCTGGGTCTGAGGGACCCCAAGGTCCAGATATGCCTCCCACAGAGAGTCCCCCCCCATACCACATCCCCACCACATTCCTGCTGCTCCCCACCACTTCTGTGCTGAGGGACTGTTCAGTCAGTGGTTGTGGAGGTTCCTTTTATAATCAAGAAGCTATCTAGGTGGTGTGGGACAGCATTTTTGAGAACTTTCCCACATGCTTTTCTTATAGTGAAAAGACTTGGTTTTGGAAATATGAAGCAGGGGGGGCCCTGGGTGGCTCAGTGGGTTAAAGCCTCTGCCTTTGGCTCAGGTCGTGATCCCAGGGTCCTGGGATGGAGCCCCGCATCAGTCTCTCTGCTCGGCGGGGAGCTTGCTTCCCTTCCTGCCTCTCTGCCTACTTGTGATCTCTGTCTGTCAAATAAATAAATAAAGTATTTTTTTAAAAAGAGATTTAGAAATATGAAGCAGGGAAAATAAGAGAGAGTATTACAATGTTTGGGTTGTTAGGATACTTGACATTTATGTTTTTGGCTGTATATTTGAGTTTAAAGGAAGGAGATTAACTGGCACTTCATTTCAATGGTGGACATATTTGGTTAGAGAAAAGATTATTGTCTGTTTTAGGAAGAGAACTTATTTTTCTGTATAAAAATATCAAGGGGTGCCTTGCTGACTCAGTTGGTGGAGCATTCTATTCTTGATCGTGGGGTTGTGAGTTCAAGCCCCACACTGGGTATAGAGATTACTTTAAAAATTAATTGATTTTTAAAAATCTCAAGGTGGTGAAGGAAGAAGCAATAAGAAATGTGTATCCTGGCCTGTGATAACTCTTGGGATAGGTGCTTCCAAGATCCATCCCTGGCATTGTGCTCCATGTAAGGAGCATGTCTACCCCACCCCAGTTCCCCAGACAGAGAGCACTAGAGAAAGCACTGGAAGAAGCACTGTCTAAGCACCTTGGCTTATACCAGGGAATTTTTTTAAAAATTTGTAAGTAGGCTTCAGGACCAATGTGGGTTTGAATTCATGACCCTGAGATTGAGGGTCACATGCTCTACTGACTGAACCAGCCAGGTGCCAAAGCTTGGGATTTTAAGGGGACAGATTAATTCAGCTATTCTGTCCAAAATTGCATAGAGAATAAAATCAAGGCATTTCTCCAATAAGCATTAATGTACAAAATCTTATTTCCTAGCAAATTCTCATTCCTTCCACCAGTTTCTTTTTTTTTTCTCAGTTTCAATGTTTCACCCCATTTTAGTTTTTAAATAAGTTTGAGACCTGTTAAGTATTTGACTCCTATTTTTTATCCAATGAAAGAACTAAACACGTATGGGCTTTTTGTGCACTTCTTAAAATTGTATATCCTTATTTCTGCACTTACTACCTAAGAAGTTTTAAGTGATCTCTTATCTACACTTGATATTATTAAATCACCCAATTTCACATTTAGACATTTCTAAACCAAAGAATTCATAGGACAAGTTTTCAGTTTCAACACATATAGGTATACATGCCATATGGTGATTTGTTCCAGAATGAAGTTATAATAAAGGACTCTACTCCTAGATTCTAGATGACATCAGTTATATAGAATAATAGATGCTGTATTTATACTCAGGGTAGATACTTATATTCTTCTAGTAAGTCTGGAAAAGTTTAAAATAATCTATTTGGAATAATGGAATTCAAATTCTATTTTTGAAGCATAATGACAACATTGGAACTTTGCCCAAAAGAGGTAGATGATAATGATTGTAAATAGAATTTATGAAATGTAGATACAGTAAACATCCTGAAATTATCTACTTCCGAAAAACATGATGGACAGACTTTTGGCCAGTGCTAATTTGTCTTACTGTATCGATTCAGGTTTTATTAAAACTCTGTTGTCTCTTCAAGGGTGAACCTAAGTGTTACATAGAATAGTGAAGCCTTATTCAGGATACTATTTACTCATGAATCACCCTGTACTAGCTGCACTGCTTTGACAATGCAGAACCTAAAGTATCTTTTCCAAATAGCTTAGCAAAAGGTATCTTCCTTTATATATAGCAGTGAGACTTGTTTTGTATAATTGCTCCATAGTATAATCACATTTGAAAACTTAATTGTACTCTACTATTTTAGATATGTTCCTTTACAGCTGAACCTCCCACCAGTTTCTTAATTGCAAAAAACCTCACAAATCTTACCTCACAAATCTTCAACATTGGTTGAAACACTCCTTTTCAAGGCCATGCTTGCAATGAATTTTTCCCCTTCCTCTTGACTAGTAGAGATCTAAAATTTACTTGGCAAGGTTAACCTTGTATCCCATCTCCCTAGAGGACCCAGAAATGCCTAAGCAAAGGCACCTGTCCAGAGAATGATAGTTCTGCTAAGATTTTCTAGGCACTCTTCCTCATTTGCAAATCTGATACTTAGTGTTTAGACCTCTAGAAAATTATTCTTTGAAAGCCATTTGCAGTTATGAGCCTCTTTTATAACTCACTGGGTAGCAGAAGTGTTTCCTAGAACTAACAGTGGTCTCCCCACCCAAACCTGGTATATTCTCTCTCAGAGGGCTAACACCAAGTCATCTCTGGTCCAGGTGAGGGGCACTGATGGCCTGTGATCTGCAGCATTTAATTCCAAACTTTTCCCCCTTATTGGATGTGACCAATTTTCTATGTTGTTTGTCACATTTTAGTATAAAAATATTACAATAGAAAACCTACTGCAACACCTTTATTAAATTGGTATATTTTTACAATAAATTTGTGATTCAAACTCTAACTCTGACTTAATGACATACTACCTTTACAAAGATTAGAGAGAATTCTCTTGTATAATGTTGTATGTAAATAAATGTCATGAAACAGATAGTAATTACAGTCTTGTTTACATTATACCATTTTAAAATAGTTTCCCCTAATGTCTCTTACAAACAAGAAAAAGGTTGTTTCTCTCAGTAATTTATAGAAAACATTCACAGCCTGCCTCCAAATACATGTGACAGTGCAGTTACAGGAAGTTCAGCCTCTGGTGGCTTTCCAACCCCACTCGTGAATGAGGGCTACCACCGGCATTTCATTATCTAGAGAGCAGTGTGTCTGGTTAGCAAGAATGCTTTGAATTCTTGACGGACTCAGAACTGGAAAATATCCTTTGGATGAGGTTTGTGGAACATCACAATCTTTTATGGAAACGAGTGAGGGTCAAGGTTTCAATAGATAACTAGGTGATAAATGATCAGTCAACTTAGAAACATCTTAAATGGGCTTATAAATTAGTGACCATCATGTTTGTTTTCCAGAAGCAGGAACAACTCAGATAAGTTTCTGGCCCTTAGCCTTTTTTTTTACTGCAATTTTATTATTTTTTAAGATTTTATTTACTTATTTGAAAGAAAGAGAGAGAGAGAGCGGGTCAGAGGGAGAATCAGACTCCCCATTGGGGCTGGGAGCCTGATGTGGGACTCGATCCCAGGACTCCAGGCTCGTGACCTGAGCCAAAGGCAGTCACTTAACCAACTGAGCCACCCAGGTGCCCCTGCAATTTTATTTTTTAATTGAAGTGTCATTAACATGCTGTATTATATTAGTTTCAAGTATACAGCATAAATTATTGTAAAAATGTAGTGATCTGGCAATTACCAAATGCTCACCATAGTCACCATACAACATTGTTACAACATTACTGACTATATTTTTTATGTTATACTTCTCATCCCTATGATTTATTTATTTTACAACTGGAAGTTTGTATGTCTTTATCTCCTTTACCCATTTCATCCACCCTCCCACCCCTCCCCCTCTGGCAACCACCAGGTTATTCTCCGAATTTATGAGTCTGTTTCTAGCTTGTTTATATGTTTTGATTTTTAGATTCCACATATAAATGAAATCACATGGTATTTGTCTTTTTGTCTGACTTACTTCACTTAGCATAATACCCTCTGTGTCCATCCACGTTGTCTTGAATGGCAGAATTTCATTCTTTGATGACTGAACAATATTGCATTGTATATATGTGTCACATCTTTTTTTCTTTAGTTTTTTTATTTGGGTATAGTTGACACACAATGTTACATTAGTTTTAGGTGTACAATATAATGATTCAGCTTCCCTATACGTTATGCTATGCTCACCACAGTACACCACGTCTTTATCCATTATCTATCAGTGGACACTTGGGTTGCTTCTATACCTCAGCTATTGTAAATAATGCTGCAAAAAAAAAAAAAAAAGAATGCATGTATCCCTTTAAATTAGTGCTTTTGTTTTCTTTGGGTAAATACCCAGAAGTAGAATTACTGGATCAAATGATATTCCTGTTTTCTACAGTGTTTTCCAGAGTGGTTGCACCAATTTCTATTCCCCTAGAACAGTGCACGAGGGTTCCATTTTCCCCATATCCTCACCAACACTTATTGTTTCTTGTCTTTTTGATACTATCCATTTTGACTAGTGTGAGGTGATATCTCATCATGGGTTCAGTTTGCATTTCCCTCATGATTAGTGATATTGAGCATTTTTCATGTTTCTGTTAGCCATTTCTTTGGAAAAATATCTATTCAGGTACTCTGCATATTTTTAATTTATTAATTTATTTTAATCCATTATTATTATTATTATTATTATTATTAAGTAGGCTTCATGCCTACTATGGAGCCCAATGTGGTGCTTAAATTCACAACACTGAGATCAAGACCTCAAATGAGACCAAGGGTTGGAGTTTAACCTACTGAGCCACCCAGGCACCCTCCGGTCTGTTTTTGAATGGGATTTTTTTGTTTTTTTGGTGTTGAGCCTGATCCTTATGTATTGTTAAAGAGTTTTCATGTATAATTTATAGCCTTATCAATTCATTTCTGAAGTACCTGCAGTCTTGCCTGGGATCTTTGCCCCACCTCAAAGCATGTTCTTAGCCCTTAATACTAGGTTAATTGTCTTCTCAAGAGCTTGTGTGATTTTTAAGCTAGATAATTGATAAACCACATTTTGTCTGGATGTAGGCAGACCTACATTTAACACCCCCCTGCTGACACTCCTCCCATCCCCCACAACTGGTACAGGAATTCAGCCTTCTAACTGGAGACCTTGTCTCTCTAGTTAGAAAGGTGTCCCCTTCTTCAGGAGCTGGATATAATGCTTGAGTTTTGATCTGGAGCCTGCTGTCCTAAACCCTAGCTCCAATTTCTCCCACCCTTCCATGCCCTCATCAGATTTTTGTGCTTCCCAGGAGCCACCTCTTTGGAAACTACACAAAGGGAATTCTGTACCTCATGAATGGCCTAAATTATGACTTCTTGGCTTATAAGACAGGAAGAGCATGGTAACATTTTTAAGCTAAAAAACAAACCAAAAGATACCATGACAGCCTTTGGGAACTGTACGGAGAGCATAGAGTCCCTCAAAGAGGCAAGCATGTGCACACAGATGGCATGAGCTTTTATAATGTCTACACCTAAGAGGTCATCTGGTCCAAGCTTTTCACAGACAAGGAAACAAGCATTGCTCGTAACCTTGGTGATCTGACAGAATCCCAGGATGCTCCACTGAGCTTCCTTCAGCAATTGACGGCTGTTTAACTTTAAAAATTTAAAAGCTGATATGCCATCTCTTCACAAAACCAAGATGACAAGAGTCCATCTGATCTCCTTCCACAGGTCTGATCGCCATACCACTCATTCCCTATTGCTGGAGAGAAACTCTGGACAGCTGGGAAGGCAGGAGACTTTGCCATATGGTCATCTGATTGGACCGGCTCAGCCACAGAAACAAACCCAAGCAGGCCATACCGCAAACTCTGAAGGGGACTCTTTCCAAGAGCAACCACAGCTGACCTCCTCACCTGAAACACCTGATGAGGAAACTGACCCAGCCAAATGAATGCAAAAACCCTTCTAATCCAGCCCATCCTACTAGTAGCTCTAACTCCATATCACACTCACTTGCAGTGGATCTGCTGTCCTCTGTGTGTGTGTATGTGTGTGTGTGTGTGTGTGTGTGTTATTTTTAAAGAGAAAATAAAGTACAAATGTACTTATCACAGACTGTTTGAATCCCCTCATCTCCCTGGTGTGCCCCATCTGGTATTTAGACATCCCTTTGTGTGGGTGTAGCTTCCTGTCATGGCGTGAGCTTCTGTGAGCACTGCTACCACAGAAGTGCTAGTCATGGCAAGGTTCTGCAATGCTGGGGTGGTTGTGAATGGCTTGGTCCTGATGTTCCATGTCAAGTCTGCTTTGTAGGGTTTAAAGAAAACGCCCAACTGGCAATACACATAAACATTATCCATTGTCAAAGGGTATTAGCCAAATCTAGGTTTCATGACTGTTTGCCCAGCTTATTTGAGTGCCTACCTCATAGGTATAATTAGGACAGGAGACAAAGAGGCAAGAACAAGTGAGCGTGGATGCTTGGTTGGATATGAGATCCAACTTGTCTCTGTAACTGTTTACAGATGTCATATAATACTGTGCCATTTCCACGGTGCTGATGTGTGCATCTTCTGCAGGGGTGTCAGGGAGTAGTGGCTCATGAGACATCTAATTATTTGCAGAAAAGCTCACGAAGAATCAGAACATAATCGTTTTAAACCAAACCATTTTGGGGGCGCCTGTGTGAGGGAGGAGGACATAAGCACTCGTTCGTGGTGGGCTGTGGTTGTTTTTGGAAGGCTTCTAGGACTGGAAAGAGTCAGGTATGGGGGAAATTCCACACTGCCTCGGGAAGGGAAGCTCACTTTAGCTGTCTGTCTCTACCATACCTGAGCGCTCCATTGGCAATGTCTGTGTCATTTTTAACATTTTCCCCAGCTCCTGACACACAAGAAACACTCAACAACTAATTGCCAAACTGAACACTCTAAAAACCCAGCAAAGAAAAGTATATGGAAAAGAAGTAGGTCCAGGAACATGAAACCTCAAAAAGCTAAAGACAGCAGCAAAGGATGGGTAGAGCAACAGGGATGCTGTGTTTTTGGTTTTTTTTTTAAATACCAATCACAAAACACAAGCAGGAAAAAAAATCAAGGAGGAGGAGGCATGTCCACACTTCATTTGGGTTTGAGGAGAATTCACGTTGGCAGTGTAGCTCAAGTCTCCTGAGAATGTGTTACTCTATTGAAACGTCTCCCAGTCTGGTTGAATAAGGGAGATTTACCAAGAAGAAGAAGAGAAAATGGAGAGTCAGTTCAGAAAACAAGACCACTCAGGAGATATTCCAGGAATATGACTTGTCAGATCTTCTCAGGTTCCAATTCTTTGGGGAGTTCAAGACTTTGGAATAGTGGGAATCTAAAAAGAATCTCTTTCACTGTGAGTAAAGGACTCATGGAAAGCTTCATTTGTGCCTGCTATGATGACTCTTCTAAAGAGACAGTAAGGGGAAAGTGGGGCAGACTTCAAGCTTTGGATTTGAAAGATTCTTTGTGACACACTGGGTTCCTTCCCAGAGACCAGTAAAGACAGAGTTCTATCCCAGCAGGGCTGCAAAGCTTAAATAGAAAAGAAGATGTTCCCTAGAAATATGACAGTGTCACGTGGGTGGGACAGCTGTTTCAGGCACTGGAAAGACTTAGCCCACAGGCCTCAAGCTATGTGAGACTTGGTTTCCTCAATGTGGTAATTCAGTGCCTCAGCAGATCCTGAGATAATAGTTTATGACTCCTGATGTTCACAGGGCAGAATTACAACATTTCGTCCAAGGTGGTTGTCAAGTTGGGGAAAGCTTAGTACTAGAAGTTTCAGATTCATAGAACCACAGGTTTGTAGAACTACAGAATACCTCCGTGCACAAAAACTAAGCCCTATCTAATTGTTCTGTTTTGTACTGTTTTATTGGAAAAGGAAACCAAATCCAAAAGATTAAATTACTTGGCTGGCCCTGCAGCTTTCCCCATAGGCCCCACTCTGGTCCTTTTCCAGTTAGTTCACTCCCATGTCTAATGAGACAAAGTCTGCTTATAGGGCCTGTGTGGACTTCTTTCCTGGGTCATAGGTAATCCTTGATCATGTGTGCTCATGTCTGTACATGGCACATGAGGCCTCTTAGGAAAGCAAGAAAGGGAGGTGAGCCATGGGGCAGCTGGCTCTGTGGCAGCATAGCCCAATGCGGAGCTCCATGGAAACCAAGTCAGAATTTGAATCTGCATCATCATGAACGTCACTATTTAGTAGTTTGTTAGCTTCACTGATATTCTTAAAGAATTGAGATATATATATGGCATGGGGTATCCTAAAATGTCCTCTCCTTGGAGCCTTTCCCAAAGCTCACCATGACACACACTCCGCTTTCTGGGCTGGTGCCTGCGATTAGGGTTCCCATCTTGTGGGACTTTGCCTAAACTCTTGATCTTGTACATTTGTAACATTCGTAAGGAATCACAGCTTACTATCACCATAGTCTTGGGTCATGGTGAGTTTCAGGAAGCACGTTTCATCTTCAAAGCCCAGCACAGAAAGCACCTGGTCAGACAGCATTCGGGGCACCCAGCTGAGTAGCTGTGCTCTGTTTGTTTTCCATCAGAGCCTGGCATTCTGTTTGTTCTTGAATGACACTGACTGCTGCCAGAGAAGCAAAGGGGTAACAGAGAAGAGAAAAAGGAAAGTGGGGGCAGAAGAGGAACAGAAAAAATTTACTGGTCCTTTTTCTGGGAATTAAGTTGCAGAGAAGATACAGCCTCTATCTCCATGGTGTTAACATTCTCAAGCAGGGATCAGAACACTTGCTGTAAAGATAGTTGACATTTTCCACTTTACATGTCAGACAGTCTTATACAAGTTGAAACCCTCAGCTTGGCCATTGTGGCACAGAAACTGCCCTAGACAGGACCTAACAGAATGGCTGAGGCTGTTTTGGCCACAGGCCAAATTCCATTCCTGTGAGTAAGCAGAATTAGGGTTAGAGGCATGGCAAAAGCAGCTCCGGACACCTATTAGGGACCCCAAACCCCTGTCGCCCTTCCCCCCGCAAACTGAGCAAAGATAATTCTTAGGATGGAGAATGGGGATCATTTTTGAGCTCAGGAACTATCATCTTAGATCTCCAGTCTTGACTGATGCTCCAAAATACAAGATAGTCCTTATCGCAAACAACCAACAGCAGCCAGCCCACAGGAAGGTGTCGCTGCATTTGGCTTCTCACCTGCTTCACATCCACTGCATCTCATGCAATAAGATATCAATTCCTGCATAAAGCAGCATCTAAGGGACCAGCTCCAAATATCCACGTTCGTCTCCTCAGCTGAGGAGGAAGCTCTACAGAAACAAAATTGCATGGTCAACCGATTGACGACTTTTTAAATTTGAGCTCTCAGGCAAAAATTTAAGGGAAGAGCCAGGAAATCTGCACATATTTCTAGTTCCCTCTTTGGTGCAAGTTTCCCTTTCTTGGAGTACCCCGTGCTATTTACCACTATAAAGCTAAAAGCCTTGAGAACTACAGAATGCTAAGCAATTATAAGTTAACTTTATACTTGTTTAAAATTTTAATTATCATCACTTGCTGAGATTCTGACCTGATGTGTTTTCCTCTACTTATAGGCATGACTTTTCTCCCCATCCTGAGGCTCAAAATCTCAGAGTCACCCTCCTCCTCCTCCTCCTCCTTCACACTCTGCATTTGGCCAGATGCCAAGATGCAGCATTCAACGTCACTACGTAATTCCCGGTTGTCCCTCTTATTTTGCTTTTATCACTGTCCCTTCTCCGCTACCTTTACTACCTTTCACCTGGGTGATGTTCCAGCTTCTAACTGAGCTGGACTGTCTTCTCTCCCACCCATTGATTTTGTACTCTGCTTCCTAAAATTGAGCTCTTGAATTGTTCAGTAATCATTACTGAGCAGCTATTTTGAAACAGGCACTGTGCTAATTACTGGGAAATAAGAACAGAGCTTCAGCACCCCTCTCGTTGGGAAGTTGTCTCAGAAATAGATCAGTTCAGTGCAGTAGGGAAAGAGTGCCATAGACTGAATGTTTATTTCCCCTCAAACTTCATGAGATGAAATCTAACCCCCAATGAGATGGTATTTGGAGGTAGTGGGGCCTTTGGGAAGTGATTAGATCATGAAGGTAGAACCCTCATGAATGGGATTAGTGCCCTTATAAAAGAGACCCTGGAGAGCACCCCCTGCCCTTCCTGCATTGTATGGTTACAGGAAAAAGGCAGCAGTCTGTGAACCAGGAAGTGGGCCTTCACCAGACACCATATCTGCCAGCACCTTGATCTTGGACTTCTAGCCTCTAAACTGTGAGAAATAAATCTCTGCTGTTGATAAGCTACCCTAGTCTATGGTAAGCGATGGGAGCAGTCTGAATAGACTGAGACGAAGGGAAGAGAGAAAGAGAGAGAGGATATGAATGAATGACTTATAGGAGCCCAGAGAAAGTCCATTCAGTCCTGACAAGCAGAAAGTAGAAAGGAATAGGGAATTCTTCCCAAAACGATCACTCACCTACTGAAATTTTCAGTGATTTTCATACCCCTCAGAGTACGGTTCAAAAACCTTCACCTTGGCATTAATAGCCTTTCATTTATCCCCAGTTTACCCTTTCAGCTTTATTTCCTGTCAGTCCCCATTATGTATGTATAATCCAGCCAAACCAAATCCCTCCAAGGTCTTCATTTTCCTATCTCCGTTTGTTTAATCATTCTCTTCCCTCCTAGTATCCAGATATAAGGAACTCCTAGGATTCAATAAGAAAAGACAAACAGCCCAAAGGAAGAATGAACAAGGAATATGAATAGGCACTTCACAGAAGAGGAAACTCAAATTGTCACTAAACATATGAAAAGATGCTTTATCTCATTAGGAATCAAGGAAATAGAAACCCACAAAACAGGATGCTACTCCACACCTATCAGGATGGCAAAAATTAGAAAGTCAAATAATACTGCTTTAAGTTGGCTTGGGCTGCTATAATGTAGTAGCATACACTGGGTAGCTTATGACCAACAGAAACATATTTCTCACAGTTCCAGAGACAAAGCCAGGGGGCCAACCGGATTGGGCTCCAGAGAGAGCAGCCTTCTGAGTTACAGATTGCCGACTCTTTGTTGGATCCTCACAGGCAAAAAGAGAATGATCTAGCTTTCTAGCCCCCTCTCACAAGGGCACTCATCTCCTTCATAAGGGCTCCACCCTCATGCATAATTACCTCCCAAAGACCCCTACCTCCTAATACCATGCCTGCCACTGGAGATTAGATTTCAGTGTATGAATGTTAGGGGAACACAAACATTCAGTCCATAAAAAAATATCAAATCCAGCAAAGTATGGGTTATGGGAAAACTCTCGCAGGCCACCCTATGTTCAGAGATTGGCTGGAGGACATACAGGATTCACCATATAGTTGTAGTCATGGCTAAGGTTTATTGTGGCAATGTAATTTCATTTTCTTTTTCCATAATAACAGGGTCATGGCGTGTGGGATTGCCCAGGGAGGGACTGCATTCCTCAGTGGTCTTGTCACTGAGTTCACTCTGGAAGAATGAAGCAGAAGGGATCGTGTGCACCATTGGAACGGGAATGCCCCTCCATGCTCTCTTCCCTGATCTGCTGTCTGGGCTTGGTCTTGTGCCAACCCAGCTTCAACAATGGAAACACTCTCAAGGACTCAGGGTGATAGAGCTACAAAACAGAAGGACTCTGGGTTCCTGAGTATGTGTATGTGTAGCAGGGAGCGTTGGGCAGGAGCAGAGCTGCCCAGCAATGCAGGACACATTCCCCACAAAGTATGAGGTGGCCCAAACTAGTTCATGTCTTGGTTTTAGTGGCCTAGCTTGGTTGACTTAAGTAATATGATAGAAATATCATTTTTGACTCACCCAACAGCCAAAAATGAGTCCTTCTAGACTCCAGCCAAGAAGCCAGTGCTGTAGCAGGCCCCCAGGCCCTGTGCATTGGCAGCAAGAGGCCCTGGATCAACCACAAAGGAGTTTGCTTAGAGACGTAAACTGCTCTCCATCCCAGGTGGGGAAGCACACTCTCCCTCCAAAGAAACTCAAGCAGCTGCTTGGGTTTGCTCTCCACAGAGCAAGCCAGGAAACCCCAGCTCAGAAGCATAGACATCCTCAGGAGAACCCAGAACCCTTCCTGCAAGCCTGGGGTGGGGGACCATGAGCTCAGCAGCCAGCTCCACACTAACCATTTGGAACTTTTTTCCTAGGAGACACAGTAAGCAAGATCACTGGACCCGAAAACCAGCTGGGCGGTATCAGATGGACCAGGGAGAGAGGTTGTTTATCAAGCAGGATCCAAATTCCATAGGATTATCTTGGCCCCAAAAAGGCTACATACAGCTCCCAAGGCATGTGAGCCCAAAATCCAACCAGCTACTCACCAGGTAACATCTAGGGATCAAAGATCAGTTGTTACATAGCACACACACACACACACACACACACACACACACACACACACACCACTTTTCTTTGACAAAAGACCTTGGCTTTTATAACCACATTCCACTTGAATTTGCACCGGTGTGTTTTTTATGTTTAGTAACTACCAATAATGAATGTCTATTTTTGATGTTCTGTTAAAAAAAAAAAAAAAAACAGACCTGTGATCTGAAGGTGCTCAGGCAGAGGGAAACTAGAGTATGTGACCCTGGACCTTGCAGAAAGGAATGTGAAATTTGCCCAAAGATGCAGCTGTGAAGATATTTTCGATGGTTAGCATTTTCAACAATTTTTCAACCTGTCCCTAAGAAACAGGCTGGACTCTGCATTAGAGCCAGTTAAAAAGAGAAGATTTAAGGAACTTGCCCAAGGCCAGAGAGAGCCAGAATTGGGCTCAAGTCTTGACGGCCCCCAGCCCGTCTTCAGCCCACACTCACACCTTCTGCCCTTTTAATTAAAAAGAAGAGCAGGGAAACAGATGGGTATCAAGCAAAGGCCAAAACTGCATGTGGACGCTTGTCAGACCCTCTACTCAAAAGGAGTAGATTTCTATAATTATCCGAAATTGCTGGAAGGAAGGAAAGAAGGGAGAAAAGAAGGGGATAGGCTGCGGTGCTTAAAACACTTACAAGAAGCAGGGTTTGGAAATTGAGACAGGAGGCGAGGTGGAGACAGGATTTGAAAGAGTGGTGTAACTGTGAGCAGAGAGACCAGGTGGCCAAGGTCATGCACCTAGAGGGGCAGGGAGCATCAGGCCCAGGATGAAGCCAGTGCACACTGGGACAGTAGCGCCTCACGACACTCCCCAACAGCATGGTTCCATGGCAAATCTGATGAACAAACCCTGTTTTATTCAACTTTGTGATGAAGTGACAAGCATGGCAGATACTGGCCCAACTAGAAACAAAGAGACAAAAAGATTTAAGCTAGTTTAAGAAGCGTTAAGCCCAAAACGAGACCTTCGTTGCCAAACCGCATCACAGAAGCCTGCCACACTGTCCCCAGAGCTCCTGGAGGGTAGTGCTTGCCCTACATTTTCCAGACTCCTCACAGTTCTTGTCTGGCTCCTGACTCTTCATGATGGTGATGTTCATGGTCCCTTCCACAGTTGCCGCCTTTGGAACTTAGTGGCATTACTTGTTCTTAGGAGTGCCAACCCTTGGTTTGTCTGCCAATGCTGACCCAGACCTCTGACTTCTTTCTCCTTGATAGTCCTAGGGTAGGACCTCTATCTTAGTTTTAGCCTCTGGGTTCCCAACTCCCAGCTATAGCCTACCCTCCACCACTGCAGTACCCTGCCAGTCCGACCCTAGACCTCTAACATGGTTTTGCCCAGTTAGGACAGGACCACAGTGGGACTTATGGTTGTACCTCCATTTGTAATTTGTTGTATATATTATGCCTAACAATCTCTACTAAAGTGCACATGGTTAGTCTTACTGCCTTAGCTTCTTCTGCATCAATCCCTTCATTGTCCTTAAGAGAATTTAAACAAGTACTAGAGTTCTTAAACTTTAGTGTACATAAGAAGCTGTGGGGGAGGGAGGTCTGGGTGACTCAGTCAGTTGGGCGTCTGCCTTGGGCTCAGGTCATGATCCTGGGGTCCTAGCCTCAAGCCCCGTGTTGGGTTCTCTGCTCAGTAGGGAGTCTGCTTCTCCCTCTCCCTCTGCTCCTTCACCTGTGCCGCCCACTCTCTCTCTCTCTCTCTCTCAAATAAATAAATAAACAAATAAAATATTTTTTAAAAGAAAGAATCTGTGGGGGAGTTTGTTTTAAGTGTGGTTTAACTGTGGTTTCCGAATAATGCATGCAGTAATTGAGATTCAGCACGTCAGGGAGTGGACCCAGGAATCTGCATTTTAATAATCACTGCCTGTGCTGGGTGAGTTTGTTGAAGAGGACGATTAGGCAACACTTTTCTAAATACAGTGGTAGGAGATGTAGAGCCATGGAGGGGTGGCGTGATCAGATTTGTTTCAGAGAAGTCACTCTGGCAGAAAGTACTCCGTCTGTGCTCACTCAGCAAAGCCCCCTAATCCTTTGGTAATCCCCCAGCAACCTCCTGCTGTCCATGGGTTGTACAGCTCAGAGTTGGCTCTGAAAGTACTGACAAGAGAGGCCACTGGGAGGGTCATGCCTGAGTACTCCTGAACTATTTTCCTTGTGACATCTGTAGTCCCAAACCCAGGCAACAAGGAGTGCTGGCTGTGAAAACAGGAAAGCCTTGGGACCCCAGCCCAGGTCCATGGATGGGCTTCCTCTGGGTTCTAGAGATACAGGTTCTGCTGGGACCTGGCACCTGGAGTAGATCCATGTCTAGTTTACTCAGGGCTCCTGGAGCTCTGGACAGGACAGAACCTGTGCTCATTTGGTTCACAAAGGCCCAGGGGGAATTTGGGTGCAGGCCAGGTCAGCTATTTACCTGAAATGCCAATTATATCATTTCAGAGAATGGAACCCACCCTGATTATTGTAGCCTCATTTCCTGCAGCGAGTGGTGATGAATGCACTGATAAATATTTTGTGGTGGCTACAAAAATGGCATTCTGACCAAGAGCCTTCCCGCTCATTCCTTGGAACTGTCTAATGGATGGAGCTGGATTTCTGCACAAATTGCCTTCTCATTATCCAGTGATTCTGAGCCTGGTAAGAAACCCGAGCTGACTGATGCTGGCTGACAGCATGGAGGCCTAGGTAATATTCCCATTACCTCAGAGCTTGCTGCCCCCAGGCACCCCAGGACGAACCTTCAGAGCCCAGCACCAATCCCATCTTCCCTGCCTCTCCCATAGCAAAGCAGCATCTCCCCACAAGCTGCACAAATTGCCATCAGTAACATTTCCTTTCATAGTTACCACCTCAGAGGGCAAGAGGCTTCTTTTTTCTGACTCCCTACACCCAGCACAGCCATTTAGAGAGACAGATCTGAAACAACCACAAGGCCTCTGTCTGGCTCATCTTCAGCCCCTGAGCCAACGTCCTAACAGCTCAGCTCTGCAGCGACCCAGACACCGGCCTCTAGACCAAGACATCTGTTTCCTAAACACTCCTAGGTTGGGGGGGGGGGGGCGCTGGGGGTTTTATTTTTGGCTTACGCTTAACTGGATTGCCTTATCACTGGTTGAATCCTGACTGGCAGTTGCTGAGACTAAAAGCCTCATTGACATTGGTGGAACACTACTAAAGATCTAGAGAAGAAAACAGAAAAATAATCATGTTCACTTGCCTTAAGCAGGCAGTAGGAGATGATTCCATTTAAAGGAGCTATAGGTCACGGGGTGCCTGGGTGGCTCAGTGGGTTAAGCTGTTGCCTTCGGCTCAGGTCATGGTCTAGAGAGGAGGGTCCCATGGGATTGAGCCCCACATCGGGCTCTCTGCTCAGCAGGGAGCCTGCTTCTTCCTCTCTCTCTCTGCCTGACTCTCTGCCTACTTGTGATCTCTGTCTGTCAAATAAATTAATTACTTAATTAATCAAATAAATAAAATAAAGGAGCTATAGGTCCCTAACTAAAATATTCTGGCTTTCTGTGTCAACTTGTCAGTCAGTTTCTAGGCCATAAACATTTAAACATCATTTGTGTGTGACCTAATGACATCTGTGAGTGTGTAGTCAATACCTAAAGAAATCTAAGAAACATCAACCTGATATTGTCAATCAGAAGGTAAGTTTCACTATAGATATCAAAAATATTTATCATTAACGATGAGTCTGTAGAGAGTCAAGCGTTTGTAAACAACTTTCAATACCATGATTAAGAGATGGCTATCAAAGACACTATTCTACTCTAAAGAACTAAATGAATAATGGGTCATTGCAGTTCATTAATGTGAGGAGCTAAATAGTTGGCCTTAGTGAGACCTGGTCAAGTGCCCTATGTCTTGGTATAGAGACCAAGAGGTCAGAACAATCCAGTGATGATGGTCTCTCTGCTGTCTGATGCCTGGGGACAGGGGTTTTTGACTTACGCAGATGATGGACACTGTTACCACCTACTGTGATGTGGAATAAAGACCTCTGAAGGGGTCCTGGGTGGCTCAGTGGGTTAAGCTTCTGCCTTCGGCTCAGGTCATGATCTCAGGGTCCTGGTGTCGAGCCCTGCATTGGGCTTTCTGCTCAGCAGGGAGCCTGCTTCCCCCCAGTCCCCCCGCCCCCCGCCTACTTAGGATCTCTCTGCCAAATAAATAAAATCTTAAAAAAAAAAAAAAAAAAAGACACCTGAAGCCTCAGGAGAACTTTAAGATTTAGGATTCAGAATTAGTTTAATTAAAATAAAACTTAAAGTAGTTCTTCAGAATGCAGTCTTCAAATGCAGTCTTTTATAGTTATTTTGCCAAAAATAAGGACGTATGTGTCAGATACGTTCACACACACAAAATTCATTCCATGTCATTTAATTGTAGGTATTATTATCCCAAATTCTATAAGAGGATTGGCCTGAGGCTCAGAGAGACTCAAGATCATATAACTGGTAAGTCACGGAGTTGGTATTCCCAGATCTGTCTGCTCCAATTTCCATATTCTTTCCGCTGTACTTCCTATCACACCACACCTATGGTACCTAGGTTTCCTCCTTTATCCAGAAGGTATAGTTGCTTCTTTATCTTCTGGTCAAAAGTTTCCAGCTGGTGTAAACCAAAATTATGAAAAAAAAAAAAAAAAAAACCTCTACATATTGGTCATATGTGTCCTACTGGCCTGTATGTCCCTAGCATGTTTATACCAGTGCCATTAAGAGCAAAACTAAAGGTCAGGGGGCCCTACTGCCACACCTCTATCCTTCCCAAGTGCCTCAGCTCAGGGACACTACTCAGAAGCACACAACAAGCTTTCAGACACCCGAAGACGAAAGTGAGTTTCAGGAGAGCACTAGTTGCTCCTGCCACACGAACGGCTGCTCTGCCTTTCATCTAACAGCCATATGAAAGGCTTTATGAGCACCTGACTGCTTCCTCTTAGAGACTGTCTATCAGACAGGTTGGGCCGAGCCCTTCCCATTTCAAACTGTCCTATCTGCTTATAAACTCCAATTGCCCCAAACTGCAATAATTGTATGGCAAAGGCTGTCACCCCATGGTGGACAGAGAAGGCTGAAGAGACATAATAGGAATGACAGGAACACTAATGTTTCTCAAGTTCCCATGATGAGCCAGAAGCTTTCAAAATAATCCTGTGAAGTAGTTCTTCTAACCCTGCATTTTAGGTGAGGCCACCCAAACTCCAGGAGACAGAATTATCTACCAAGCTCCTAAAGCTAATGAGAGGCAGGGATAAGATTTAAACATAAGTCTGTCTCTCTTAACACCCATAGGTTTAGAAGGATGTGTTCAGTGGAAGAATCACTGTAGACCATGAGGACTGTGTTTCAGAGGGGGCCAGGACTTTCCTGCCCACAATGCCTAGCCCTACCTTGCTGGGGTAGGTGTGAGTTCTGAGCAGCTCTGAGACCTAGCCCTACCTTGCTGGGGTAGGTGTGAGTTCTGAGCAGCTCTGAGACCTAAAATCCTTGATGCCTCCTGGCTAACCTCATCGATGAGGGTACCTTATTCTATTCTTTCTTTTTCTTTTTTTTTTTTTTTTAAGGGTGAGAGAGGGCAAGAGAGAGAATTGAGGGAGGGAGAGAGGGAGAGAGAGAATCTTAAGCAGACCCCACATCCAGAGTGGAGACCAACGCAGGGCTCAGTTTCATGACTCTGAGATCACGACCTGAGCTGAAATCAAGAGCTGGACATTTAAACAACTGAGCTATCCAGGCACCACTACATTATTCTATTCCATTTAATGGTTGTCTCTTTAATGGTTTTGTAGTTATCTTATTTCATTTCATTTAACATAATTTACTCTTCTTCACATAGTGATGAAGGCATTCCTATTCATAACATACTCCTTTCTGACCATAGCTAAATTTATGCTGATGAGGTGACTAGTGGTGGGGCCCTAACACAGGATGTGGGAGAGCCAGTCATCAGAGGGAGGGGAGATTAAATCTGGGGTGGGAAGAGAGGCTGAAAATTGAGTTTAATCACTAATTGCCATGATTTCATCAACCATACTTATACAGTGAAACTCCATATAAAAACTCTAAACAACAGAGCTTGGGGAGCTTCTACCTCTTACACATAATCACATGCTGGGAGCATGGTGTGCCCCTATTCCACCAGGACAAAAACTCCTACACTGGAAACCTTTCTGGACCTCATCCTAGGTACCTCTTCATCTGGTCCAGTTATATTCTTTTTTTTTTTTTTTTAAAGATTTTATTTATTTATTTGACAGAGAGAGATCACAAGTAGACAGAGAGGCAGGCAGAGAGAGAGAGGGAGGGAAGCAGGCTCCCTGCTGAGCAGAGAGCCCGATGCGGGACTCGATCCCAGGACCCTGAGACCATGACCTGAGCCGAAGGCAGCGGCTTAACCCACTGAGCCACCCAGGCGCCCCTGGTCCAGTTATATTCTTTACAATAAACTGTGATCATAAAAATAAGTTCCTGAGTTATGTGTGTTGTTCTAGCAAATTATCAAACCTGAGGGGGTGGGAGGATCATGGGAATTCCCAGTTTTGTAGTCACCTGGGCAGAAAAGCCAGTAGCCTGGAGACCCCACTTACACTTGGCATCTAAACTGGGGCAGTCTTATTGAGCTTTTAATCTGTTCAGTCAGCACTAACTTCCAACAGTTAGTATCAAAATTGAGCTGAACTGTTGGACACCCAGTTGGTATTGGATAATTAGTTGTTGGTGGAAAATGACACACTTATGTTCCTAGAAAAATGCCTGGCACATAGTAGGCACTCAACAAATATTTGCTGAATAAATGAATGAAGGGATGTCATTTCCTCTACTTAGAACTGCCATTAAAAAAAAAAATGCCATTAAAGTTCTCTTTTGGCCATCATCTTCTTAGGTGTCTGTATTTCCTTCCTAATGGCAACAAGTTCCAGGTACAGAGAGGTACCATCATTGATGAAGTTAGCCAAGAGTCACTGAGGACCTTACGATTTTAGAACAGCTCAGAACTCATAGTTACTTGCCCACCCCACCAGGGGAGGGCTGGACACTGTGAGCAGAAGAGTCCTGGCCCCCTCTGAAATGCAGTCCTCATGGTCTACAGTGAATCTTCAGCTTGCCCCCACATGCAACAACATGAACACATCCAAACTTCTGAAGCCTAAACTAACATCACACAGAAAATACTGACTCTAAAGATACAAAGTTTGAGAGTCATTCTCAGCAGGAAGCAGATGGAATCACAAGCTGGCCAAGAGCACACTCTTCTATGTTTTCATCAAACAAGCTTCTCCCACACAGGCCATCCAAGAGCCAGCTGAGTCTCTTGGCCTATCTCATTTTATCTTTTAGCTTCTACACCCAACTCTTCAGGGAATTTTAAAGATTTTGTTTGTTTGTTTGTTTGTTTGTTTGAGAGAGAGCATGAGAGGAGGGGAGAAGCAAAGCAGCAGAGGGTGGGGGGAGAGAGAATCTGAAGCAGACTCCATTCTGAGCATGGAGCCCAGTTCAGGGCTCAATCTCACAACCGTGAGAACATGACCTGAGCAGAAACCAGGAGCTGGAGGCTTAAAAGACTGAGCCACCCAGGTGCCCCTGAGGAATTTTAAAGAAATTCCACTTACCACACAATATTCACCAGAACAGTTTCCAGATAGGTGAAAGTATTTAATTTAAATATACAACTCCTACATTATTATAAAAGAATAGTATTGAATCTTGCAGTGGAAGAATCCTTAACATAGAGGTAATAAAGGAAAAATTAGGTAGATTAGACTAAACTTTGAAACGTCTTAAGGACAAAGGATAAGACTAACAATGTTAAAGATAAACTGATACAAATATTTTCAATGTAGATTAATGGTGATAATATGTAAAGGCTAATAATATACAATGCTGATAATATGTAAAGAATTGCTGCAAGTTAATATAAACCCTTTGAAGACAAAGGATAAGAAAGAAGAGACTTTTCTTTGTGAGGGTGGGCCGGGGCAGAAAAAAAGGTAAGGAACAATGAAAAAGAAGAGCATCTCCCCTTTCATTTGATGCCCAGACTAAGTTTAAGGACCTTACTGGAAGGCTTAGCAGCAGAAATTAATGGGACCATTCAGGAGAGATGTCGAGACTCAGGATTGGAGCAAAGCTGCCTTGGAGTCCCTGGTGACAAAGGGTGGTTGGCACATTGTGAGCAGATGGCCTCTTCACCTCATCAGCTTAAAACTTGGTGTCCCAACTCTGCCAATCAAGGATTGGAAGCTTTGGAGATATGCAACCCATGGCATGGACTTTGGTGTCTGGCTTCTGTGAACTTCTTGAAGCTTTTGAGAGCAGTGGATATAGAAGAAACACAGTAGAGAGGACAGAGAAGTTGCTGTGTGGAGGGACAACTGACTGGTTTATGGACCCAGGTGAGGCACCCTTTTGGGGACTTCAGAAGGATCTGGAGGACAGTTTAAGGAGCCAGAGAGCCTGTTTTTGCATGGGACCCTGCAATAGAAAATGTCTGGGTGTTCACAGATATATGCATTCCTCTTAAATTCTGGAAGGATAATGGCTTTCTTAGGGAAATGGGACTATAAGAGGAGGCAGGAAAGCCCACCTTCTATTGTATACACTTCTGGGATGTTTAATTTTTTTGTAAGGAACATACATTACTTTTTTTTTTTTAAGATTTTATTTATTTATTTGACAGAGATCACAAGTAGGCAGAGAGGCAGGCAGAGAGAGAGAGGAGGAAGCAGGCTCCCTGCCGTTCGGCTTTAACCCACTGAGCCACCCAGGTGCCCCAAACATACATTACTTTTGTCATAGTAACATACAAAAAGACAGCCCCATTTAGAAAAACAAACAAAAAATGCACTGGATATTTGCATCTGGCCTTCAAAGATTGAATGTGTGCTGGTGACAGCATGAGCCCACATTGTCGAGTGTGTGTTGCAACCTGTGGCAGGGAACATAGCACAGAGCAGCAAGATGCTCTTGAGCTTCAGTAGCCCCAGGGTCTGGAACTGAACCATGTCCAAGGGCAAGAGCAGGTTTGGCGGCCTGTGTGGAGTGCCAGGGTTAGTTATTATCCTTGGCGTAGAGGCCTGAACTTGTTCTGCCTCCAGAGTTTAAAAAAATACAAAAAACCTTCTTTTGTGGGCAGTCCTCATAGGGTCCAAAGGGTTTCTCTCTCACACACACTTAGGCCCCAAGCAAGAGATCGAACCCAGGTCTCACGTGCTGCTGCTCTCATGAGGATGTCTGATCAAGAATCACCAGGTATGGGCCCTGACTCCTTCTCCAGCCCCTCTATCCTCTCTTCCAGCTCTTGCTCCAGGCAGTAAACTAGCTGCTGTCCCCAAACTGTCACCTCTTTAACCTGGAGCCCCTTAACTACCCTTTCACTCCTTCCATTTCCTGCTGCACTATTAACCCCTTGCAGGAGTACTGAGCTGGGGTGGGGGGGGGGTGTTGCGCGGAGAGGCATGTGACCACTGAGTGCAATCCCATCAGCTGTGCTCCTGGAACGCCCTGGGTCATCCTGGGAAATACTACCAGTCTGCAGAAAGGTTGCCTGATGACATGCCCATGGCTCCCACCACACCGATAGGAAGGTCCTGGCAAGGGGGATAGTCTCACCACAGTAACTTCCAGGTCTGGGTATCAGGTTCTATAAACATTTGCTAAATGGGTAACCTGCTGGCCTGGTCTGAGGCTTCAGACATCTCCCAGTCAGGTACCACTGTGCTCTTACCGGCTCACCTGCAAGCTCCTCGGAGTTCCCCAGGGAGTGATGGTGGCAAGACTCCAACAGGTGACCACACTCAGTGACGCATCTCACCCTAGAAGAGAAACTTCAGCACCAAAAGAGAGCGGCAATTTACCAGGAGTTACAGGGTCTGGCAAGGCAGAGAAGAGCATAGCAAGGGACTGGAGTTGGGATTCTGTCTTCACCCCGCAGCACTGTGACTCTGGGCAAATGCCTTCACCTTTCTGACCTGTCCCCCTGGGCCTGTGAAGTAAAGGGCTGGGCCAGGTGCTGGCTAAAATCCTGGGAGGGAAGGTAGGAGAGAAGCTGGCCGGTCCCGAAAGCACATTAGTTGGGCTCTTCAGCCCCGGATACAGCCCAGCTCAAATCCTCCTTCCTAAAACCAACCCCCCTACAGTAGACATTTACAGTCTGAGCCCCTGGGGAAAAATCCCACCCTGTGGTTGCTGCTTTTTACAAGCAAGCAAATCCAGACCAGACTGGCACCTTTCCTTTAAAAGGAAGGACACATGCCTCCTCACACCCCAGTCCCCACAGTACAAGTTGTGTTCGGACTTTATTTCCACCAAAACCAGGCATTACCAGCCCCACAGTGGTGGGCTGCGTCAGCAGCCTGAGCCTCCCTCCCAGAGACACACACCTCTGGAGGCACTCAGGCCGCCTTTCCAAGGCACTGGGGTTGGGAGTTTGCTGACCACATTATAAAGAAGAGGGGAACACCTCTATTCCCACTGATTTCACCAAGCTCGGTGGTGAGAAGGGAGGAGAGCATATGCTGATGTTTTTCCTCTATCCTACCAAGTGCACTGCTACGGCATTGATCAGATGTGAGTTCGAGTCCTGATTCTGCCACCCTCTACTTATTTAACTTTGGATGAGTTACCAGCCTCTCTGCATCTGATTTGCATCTGTGGATTAGGAGTGTAATGCCCACCTGGAAGGCCCACCTGGATGGGCTGTTACAAGCATTAAATGAAATGTCTGTCACGAGGCCAGCACGAGGCCTGCCCAGCCCACACTAAGTGCTTAGCAAAAGCTAGCAGCCTGGAAATATCTGGCATGGAGCAATGGGGCTTATGTCTCTAGAAGAATTTCCCCATGAATTATGGTCAGGACCAATCCTGATCCCACAGCCCAGAATTCAGGTCCTGTCCTGCCATCCCCTCACCCCCACCACCCTGCCCCCTAGTTGCAGCTACTTGTGATCATACAACCGAGCTCAGAATTATGACAATGAAAACCCCCCTGCAGAGACAGGCTTGCTGCTGACTACGACAGCAGGAGCGCACACTGCACAGATCCGCCAGGCAGCACAGCCCTGCGATCAGGCTGCCCCATTTCAGGTTATTGACTTGGAGCCTGTGGTGCCTCTGACCCAGTGAGCTTTTGCTTACTCACAGCAGAACCTTGAAAAGTTACTTTTTAATCTCATGAAAAGTCCCCACAGCCTGCTTTGTAGGGGAGTGGTGAGTACTAGGAAGTTAGGAACACCTTCGGAATGTGCGATGATGAATGTCCCTTGGACAGAGAGGTGAGTCCTCAGGCCCCTCAGCCAGCTCTGGGCCAATAAGCTTTTTTGTTTTGTTTGGGTTGGTCTCAGTTTCTTATATTTAAATAAAACCAAAGGTTCAAGATAGGGGCAGGTAACAGAGCGAATAAAGACTAATGCCCCACAGGTCGGCAAGGGTCCTCAGCCAAACTCTCCTTGGCTTGGTTAATAAATAACAGTGATTAAGCTGCTCAAGCACATTCTATTCTGCAGCTCAAAAGGGATCCTCCTCATTACAAAGGACATGAACGTTGGATTAGTCCCTTCAGTCCCTATCCAGCATCCCTGTGTCTGTGTCTGCTCTGTGTGGTAGGTGACAAGACCACCTCCGACCCCAAAGTCACTTCTGGGACACCTCCAGGACCAGAAAGGATCCAGAGGCCAAGAAAAGCTTCTGGGGCCCTGCTGAACCAAGTTGGTCCGTGAGGGCATGGTGTATGGCTGGCAGCATGCCAACCACCTTCCATAGATCTCCCCAGTTAATCCTCATAATACCATACTGCAGAACTGTTGGTAGTAGGAAGGCTCAGAGAGTTTAAGCGGCCTGCTCCAGAAACCAGCAGAAATCATCTCTCAAACCTCTCAGTCTGATGGGGGAGAGTAGCCGACAACACTGCCTTCACCATTTTACTAAAAAATTGGAAATGATGGAGTCTTTCCAAAAATTAGGAACTTAGTGAGCAGTGGAGTTATTTGGGAAGGTTTGGAAAGGGGAGAGGATTTGGAGGGCCCCAGGGGAAGGGGAAGAGGCAAGCATCCCCCTGCTGGGAAGGAGCCCTACATGTGAAAGAGGCAGGGGTAAGACCAAGCACAGACTTTCCTACAGCAAAGTTGAATCTAATCTATAAATTAAAGGCTACCTGAATGTGTGTGAATGAGAGCTGTCAAAACACCTGTTAACAGCTGGTATAAAAGCCTCGGCCGGACACTGGGGATGAGGGAGCCGTGGAGCAAGCATGTGTCTTCCCAAGCGGTTCTCCTCAGCCGACCTCTGCCGACATTCCTTTCCCTCCATAAACCTCACGTACTGTGACGCGGGGCCGCTTGTGATAGTTTCCTCCACAGAAGCTCTTTAGACCCATAATCCTTTTTTAAAAAATGTTCCTCTTTCTTGGCTCTTTGGACATCCCACCATTCAGACAGTTCTGCCAGTTTAATTTCTTTCACTCCTTGGCACCAAGAGAAAGTTTTGGTTTTGTTTTTAATAGACTTCTGCAAATCAAACTCTTCATATTTCTCTTAAATTGAGGTCCCCTGGGTGATGAGTTCGAGATTCAGAACAAGACATGGTCCAGGTTGTCCTGACACAACCAGAGAGGACTGTCACTATGTGACTGCACCCCCAGGTCCCTGTTGGGGGATGTTGCGCCCACTCAGTCAGCCCCTCACCTCCCAAATAGCACGAGTCTCTCCCTCCTCTGCAGGCCCTCAGCCCCGGGTCTGTGCGTCTCCCGAAGTCTCTGCCTCACATCTCTCTGTGACCAGACCACCATGCAGGGAGTTTCTGGAGGCGAGTGTCATGCTTCATCCACTCTTCCAACAAGTATGCTTTATTGTCTTCCAGTGTAAGGAAATTGCTGGGCCCTGGAACACAGCCATGAGCAAGACTGCCCTGGTATTGGAAAGGCATCTTACTTAAGAGTGTAGTCTCTGGAGCTAGACTGCCTGGATCAGAACCTCGGCTCCCCACATGCCAACGAAGTGACCCTGGGAAAGTCACTTAACCCCTGCGTCTCTTAGTTTCCTCATTTATACAGTGGTGATGACAACAGTACCTACCTCAGAGCAATGAGAGAGGTAAGTGAATTCATATTTATGTGGATTCGTGTGTAAGTGAATTCACTATGGGTGACTGAGTGGCTCAGTCATTTACACGTCTGCCTTCAGCTCAGGTCATGATCCCCGAGTCCTGGGATCAAGCCCAGTGTTAGGCTCCCTGCTCAGCAGGGGAGTCTGCTTCTTCCTCTCCTCCTGCCTGTTCCCTGGCTTCTATGCTCTCTCCTGCTCTCTCTTCCACTCTAATAAATGAGTAAAATCTTTTTTAAAAAAATTTAAAAGATGGGGGTGCCTGGGTGGCTCAGTGGGTCGAGTCTCTGCCTTCAGCTCAGGTCATGATCTCAGGGTCCTGGGATCAAAGCCCCACATCGGGCTTTCTGCTCAGTGGGGAACCTGCTTTCCCCCTCTCTCTGTACCTGCCTCTTTGCCTACTTGTGATCTCTGTCAAATAAATAAATAAAATCTTTTTAAAAAGTTTAAAAGACATAAGTAAATTCCCTTTGTTCCCAGTGTGTCCCATGTAAAAGTTTACTACAGAATAGTCCTAATGAAACAAACCGATACAATAAAATGGAAACGCTCTCTACAGCAAGGGTCAGTACAAGATATTTTAGGAGGACACAGAAGCATTGCAGAACCCAGACAGAAGAGCTTCCCAAAAGATGTCACACTTGAAGCAGAGACTGACAGAATCAGGTAACCAGCCAAAGTGAGCTGAACGGATGTGAGGACAGGGAGGAGAGTGCTCCAGAGTGAGGGAACAGCATGGGCGAAGGCACAAAGGCAAGAGTACATGGCAGTTTACTTCATTGAAAGAAATAAACCATAAGTCAGTCACCAGATGACCATGTCACACAATTTGTAACGTGCCTTAACCATCAATGTCCCAGCAACAAAGAATTCAGATTCAGATGACGAAGAGCAAATCTGAACTGAATTTATCTTTGACGGTTACACCAATGAGACATTTATGGACCTCACAATTCTGGGTGGTTAACTAGATCATTTCCTGGCAGATTTCTGATCATAGCAGAGTCTTGATTTTTGCTCCTGCCTCTGTCCCTAGCTCAGCACCTTGCATGTGGGTGTTACACAACAAATGCCTTTTTTTCTTTTATACCCAAATGCGCTGAATTTTACTTTGTATCTTAATTTTTATTTTTTTTAAGCAAATGCTTTTTTAGACAGCGAATGTTACACTGAATTTTGCGAATGCCCAATGCTTCTCTTCTTACTCCAGTAGCACAGGCACGTTTGAGCCTGCCCCTGATCTCTTGGAGCAGCAGGCTAATCTCCAAGATGACCTCACTGCAGAGCTGTGATTTATGATCAGCTAACAAATCTCAGCGTGAACCAGGAGGGAAGGTTAGAAAGACAATAAAAATACAAACAAGCCATGATCATACAAGTCAAGTCAGTTCAGAGAACCAGCTGGACTTATAATTAGATTTTAATTTTAAGGAAAATATAGGAGGACAAATCTTCCCAGGAGGCAAGAATCCTTCTCAGAAGGCCAGCAAAACCTTTTACTTTTTTTTTTTTAAGATCTTAAAAATGTATTTATCTACTCATTAGAGAAAAAGAGAGAGAGCAGGGGGAGGGAGAGAGAGAATCTCAAGCAGACTCTTCACTGAGTGAGAAGGAGCCTGTCACAGGGCTCCTTGATCCCGAGATGATCATGATCCTGAGATCTGTATCATGATCCTGAGATCATGACCTGAGCTGAAATCAAGAGTCAGATGCTTAACCAACTAAGCCTCCTAGACAACCTTTTTTTTTTTTTAAAGATTTATTTATTTATTTATTCGAGGGCAGTAGGGGCATAGAGAGAAGGAGGATCTTCAAGGAGAGTCTCCGCTAAGCACTGAGCCCAACATGAGACTTGATCCCAGGACCCTGATATCGTGACCTAAGCCGAAATCAAGAGCCAGCTGCTTAACAGACTGCCTCACCCAGGCGCCCCTAGCAAAGCCTTTTTCTCATTAACAAATAAGGATTTATAGTTCCTGAGATAATAAACAAAGGAAAAGGATTTTGAACTCCATCTAAGCCATGGATTTTCAAACAGGTTTTGCCTGAAGGAAACCTTTGTTCAAACTGGATATTACCAAGATGTGTAAACAAATAAAAACACATCAAGACAAAGCTGCTCTGGTGAAAGGCAGGATCCAGGTCCCAATTCTAGCTGTGGCCCCCCGCTACCCTTGAGCACTTCTGAAACCACTCATGGTAGTCTAACCCATTGCCCCCTGTCATTTTTTTCAGAAAAAAAGCCTAAGGCTGAGAAGAAAATATTTGACTCCCTCTAGGCCACACAGCCAGTTGCTAGCAGAGCCAAGGTAAGTTGGAGTAGGTCTACTGCTCCAAATACAGTGACCCTTCCATGACACCCTTAAGATGCGAAGGGAAAATCTGCTTACTAATATGGGGAGGTGGGCTGATGGGAAGCAGAGAAGGAGGAGGCTTACCTGTCCAAAGCACAGAGGGATGGGCAAAGGCATGCAGTAGCTACTTGCTGTTTGGGAGCCCCAAGATGCCTACTTAAATGAGAAGTCATCGTATCCCCATCTCTCTGCAGGATCACCGGCCCCCCAATGACTTACTTGCATGTTCAAGTGTGCAGACATTAGCCGAGCACCTTCTATTAGGTGCTGGGCAGCATGCCGGGTACCACAATCCTAAAACAAGTAAGCCAACCACATCCCACATCCCACATCCCTTCTGTTTAATACAGAAGACAGACTGGAAACCCCAACTACAGTGATCAGGAGACTGCAGTCTCAGACCTGCAGGATAGCTACGCAGGTAGAGGGAGGGACAAACAGATGAGTTCACTAGGAGAAGCAGATGGTCCAGAAGACAACATACCTGTGCAGGGTTTCCAAAGATGAGTTTGTCACCAGGCAGACAAGAGAAGAGAGCCTTCTCTTTCAGAGAGTACAGAAACAGGATGGATGGATTGATTGATTGGTTGGTTGGTTGGTTGATTTTATTTAACAGAGAGAGAGAGAGAGCACAAGCAGGGGGAGTGGCAGGCAGAGGGAGAGGAAGAAGCAGACTTCCTGCTGAGCAAGGAGCCAGATGCGGGGCTCTATCCCAGGACATTAGGATCATGACCTTAGCCGAGAGCAGACGCTTAACTGGCTGAGCCACCCAGGCATTCCTAGAAACAGGATTTAAACAGAGAAAAAAGATGCCTATTTGCAGTTTAGAAAGATCACCAAGGTGGCACTGTGAAGATCCACGGCACAAGGAGGCTTCTGCACAGGTTCAATGGAGGGGGCCAAAAGCAGGGATGGAAAACAGTGGTGGTTTTCACAAAGAAAATCAGCATGGGGGGGTGGGAGCCATAAAAGAGGACTGGAGGGCTCCCCTGGCTCCCATGGTTCCTGGAGAAACTTCTAGAAGGTGGTGCACCAAGTGAGATACAGAACAGTTTAGGAGGGAAAACAGGGAGCCAGCTTTAGCTGCCAAGAGTTGGAGGTGCCGGTGGATCTTCCAAGGGAAGGTGTCCAGCAAGGAGAGGGGTATAGGAATGGTCTGATGGGGCACACAACACAGGGCTCTCACTTCTAAAGGACAGACCACTTGCCTGTTTCCCCTTGTGCAGACAGAGCTTGTTTAGGTCCCCTCTCCAAGGGACTTTAATAACTATCATTTACTGAAACTGTGTGTTGGGTATTTTCTTTTTCCCTAAGCTATCTAGCAGAATCCAAACCCTATCAACTTTTACCACAAGGTAGCTGGAGAATGCAGCCACACCCCCAGAGTACATGGCAATTAGCAAGCACATTTATTTGAAGCAATAATAAAAACACAACACTGGAAAGTGCTTTCCAATTCGCTTTGTCCCATTCTTTTATGGACTGAAATTATCACCATGTTGCAAGCCAGAAAAGTAAGATATAAAGAAGGTAAATATATAGTTGCCTAAACCAGGAAATCCTACAATTACTCTGAATTGAATTAAGAACACCATCAGTCATTCAATCGTGTCCTCGCCAATAACCTACTGCATTTAAATGGTCTGAAACTCCAGAGGATGGGAAAGATTAGGATAGAAGCAGTGTAAGAAATAGCTCCTCAGCTCCAGAAGCTAATAATTGATTGGCAAATACATAAATTAGAATTTAAGGACATACGTGACAAAGGTTCATAGAAACTAAATGTCACAGAAGTCCAGAGGTAGGAATTGGGTAATTTGGAGGGGTTTGGGGAGCTTATTTTTAAGTCATCTCTATACACCATGTGGGGCTTGAATTTACAACCCCAAGATTAGGAGACCCATGCTCGGCTAGTCAGCCAGCCAGGTGCCCCTCTGGAAACAGAAAGTTTAGCCAGAATTATGAGGAACCATTCTGTGGAGAAGAGGTACCACGGAAAGTTAGTATGGAAGGAAGAGCTGGGCTCACCCGGCAAATAAAGGGGAGGGCAGCTAAGGTGGAGGGGAGAACAGTCTGGGTGTTGCAGGACATGGAGAAGAGAGTCCAGTTGGAACAGAAGATTCCCACAGGGGAGTGACCTGGGACAGGACTGGAGGGGGTCTGAGGGCCTTAACCCTTTTGGACATTATCATGGAGGTCATGGGCAATTCCAGAACCAGCTCTGAGCAGAAAAGGGCATGGAGCATCTGAGGGGAATGCTAACCAATACTGCCTGTGGGGAAGAAAAGAGTGGGAGCATGGGGAGTGGCACAGAACAGGGCGAGGGGAGCTTCACGAAGAAGAGGCCTGTGAGATGGTTGGAGGTGGGGCTTTTTTGGATGTTGAGATAGGAGAGGAAAGTCGGGAGGCTGGAAATGTGGCCCATAGAGTCCAGCCACCTTAGGTGTAGGGTGCACCTAGGAGTCAAATGTTCGAGGTCCATAGAGTTCACATGTTGCCAACAGCAGTGAGATTCCCCAGAAGTGGGTGGCCAGAAGATTTACTGGGTCTGAGGGGGTGTGTGAGCAGTCCTGGTAATGGGGATCCCACTGTCACCCCAGCGGTGTTCTGGCAGTTCAGCTCAGTAGGGAAGAAGATAGTAAGAATGGCCAAGACAGACCAGGCGGGCACCTGGGTAGCTCGCTGGGAAGGAAGGGGACCCTTGATCTCAGAGTGGTGAGTTTGAGGCCCACCTTGGGTGTAGTTAAATTAATTAAATTAAATTAATGAATAAGCTTTTTTTTAAAGGGAAAAAAGACAGACCAGGGAAAGCTACTGAGGTTGGGCAGAAGGAGTAGAAAGAGCTGGACACAGGGTAGTGCTTGCCTAAATCAGAGTGTGGACACCGGGAGGAATGGGAAGGAGGGTCATGGGGGACATCTGAGGGCCTGACCTCAAAGTCTGAATGTGTTGAGGGAGAAGGTTTGGAGGTTTTGAACAAACACCCTTGCAGACCTCCTGCTTCTGTGAACTATGAAGAATTCCAGAATAATATAATGTTTCTATCTATGTCACCCAGCCTTTCCAAGGACAGTTGACCCTTGAGTAACAGGGTTGAACTGTGGGTCCATTTATGGTGTGTGTGTGGTTTTTTTTTTTTTTTTCGGTAAATACAGTATAGTGCTGTAAATGTATTTTCTCTTATGATATTCTTAATACCATTCTTTTCTCTAGCTCCATATTGTAAGAATATAGTATATTATGCATATAGCATGCAAAATATGTGTTAACCAACTGCTTACATTCTCAGTTAGGCTTCTGGTTGACAGTAGGCCATTATTAGTCCAGTTTGGGGGAAGCCAAAGCTTGTG
Organism: Mustela nigripes; assembly: GCF_022355385.1. Classification (NCBI taxonomy): domain Eukaryota; kingdom Metazoa; phylum Chordata; class Mammalia; order Carnivora; family Mustelidae; genus Mustela; species Mustela nigripes. The sequence continues at coordinate 79,921,491 of NC_081570.1, read as the reverse complement.
TGTGGATTTTCAACTTTGTGCGGGGTCAGCACCCCAACTCGTGTGGTGTTCAAGGTCAAATGTATAAGGATCCACCCCCTAGGTATTTTAAAAATCCTCTCTAAAAAAATGTTTGAAAGCTACTCTGAGTGCAGTAAGAATTTCTAAGATCATTCCTAAATTGTGAGACCTCTTCTTTACAGGAAAGGTAAGTAAAACATTGGTGCGGCTTGAATTATTGTAAGGTGAACTCCTGTGTAACCTTCCCCAGATCAGAAAGTAAAATTTCCACAGCATTCCAGAAGCTAGTCATGTGCATCTCTCAATTCACAACCCTGCCCTCACTCTCCAAAGTGGTCACTGTCCTGAATATTGTAACAACCGCTTCTTTTCTTTACTTTCTAATTTTAATACTTATGTATGTAGGTATTCCTCAAATGGTATAGCATAGTTTTATCAATGTAAATGAACTCATACTACAAGATTAAAATAAATGAAATAAAGTAACATGAGAATGTGCCACTGGATGGAAGACAGGCAAATAGAAGAGAAATGAGAGACTAGAAACAAACCCAAGTATGTATATGAATTAGATGGACCTATTTCATATCCTGGATCCAAAAAAATCCAAATGAATAAAGATTGAGTGTAGAAACTGGGGCAGTGAAAGTACTAGCAGAAAACAGATGTTTCTGTTACCTTGTGGTACAAAGGCCTTTCTAAGCATAACACCAAAGGCTGAAGTTGTAAAGGAAAAGAATGTCAGATTTGTTTATAAAGAAAAAAAAAGCTTCCATAAATCAATAAACACACTAGCCAAAACTAGAAAGAAAATGCCAAATGGGAGAATATATGTGACATAAGACTAACAAAGCAATTATGTCCTTAGTTCTTACAAATCAATAAGAAAATAAGACATCACAGTAGAAAAGTGGCCAGGGCACTGTATCTCTGTTAGCTATTGCCACCCAAATCAATAATAAACAGTCCCAGAATTCACTGGCAAGAAACAACATTTATGCTCGCTTCTTTTGTGTTGATCACTTAAGTTGTTTGGGCACTGACTTCAGCTGGGCTTGTCACAGGCTGCAGGTTGGCTCCAGGTGTGTTCCACGTGTTTCTCATCCTTTTGGCCAGGAAGCTGGCCGCGGCATGTTCTTCTCACAGTGATGGCAGAAGACCAACAGAGCACTCCCCACCACCCAAGCACATTTTAGACCTTTAGTCCCGTATCTTCCACCAACATTGTATGAGCAAGTCACATAACAAAGTCTAACTTTAGTGGGGTGTGTAAACAGACTCCGCTGCTCGGGGGAGGGAGAGCAATCAGTATCTAATGAGTAATCCAAACCATGCCTGGTACCGCAGACTGAATGCTGTGCCTCCCCCCACCCCGAGATCCGTATGCATCCTAACCCCAAGGTGATGGTATTAGGAGGTAGGGCCTTTGGAATGTGATTAGGCCATGGGGGGTTAGTTCTCATGAATAAGATGCATTAATGTACTTATAAAAGAGATCCCAGAGAGCTCCCTCACTCCTTCTGTCCCTTGAGGACATTGAGAAGAGGGCATCTGTGAACCAGGAAGCAGACCCTCACCAGACACTAAAGTGCTCATGCCTTGGTCTCGGACTTCCAGCTTCCAGAACTATGAAAAATAAATTTCTGTTATTTGTAAGCCCCCCAGCCTATGGTAATAGACAACAGTATAAATAAGGGACATTAACAGGATACAGAATTATGTAAAAAAAAAAAAAAGCAAGAATTTAGAACCATTTGAAATTGGAGATAATGAAAGAAATTATACTAACCATGTTGTCAAGAATATATAGTAAATTTTATGTTATTTATGTATTACCACAAAAAACCCAAAAACAAAACAAAGAGTAAAGTGAGCAAAGGCCTAGCTACAAAGGTAATCATCAATATAATCACAGTAAGTTCTTAACAATATGAGATTTTTCTAAATCAGTTATGCCTTCTCCATAAAATGGAATCTATTCCATCACTAAAAATATATAGATGAATGTTAACATAAAAATACTTGCAGTATAGTAAATACAAATAGATTACATAACAGTTCAAAAATTTTGTGGTAAGACTTTCATTTTAAAAATAAATATATTCCCAAAATAAACATATACATTATATATATAACATATATATAATATATGTGCCCCCAAAAAAGCCTAGACAGAGATATATCTTAGTACAATGGTGATTTCCAGAGGGTAAGATATGAACTTTATTTTCTTTATTTGTATATTTTAATTTTTCTATAATAAATAGGCATTGATTTTGTCATAAGAAAAATGATGGTTTAGAAAAGTTAATGATGCTTAAAAGTAGGTTTTCAAAAAAGATTTATTTACTTATTTGAGAGAGAGAGAGGATGTGGGGCAGAGGGAGAGGCAAAAAAAGTCCCAAACGGACTCTGAGCTGAACATGAAGCCAGACACCGGGCTCCCCTTGGGGCTCGATCTCATGACACTTAGATCACTACCAGAGATGAAATCAAGAGTCATTCTATTAATCAACTGCACTACCCAAGTGTCCCTGTTAAAAGTACTTTTAATAACATAAGGAAATGTCTTCAATGATATTAAGGGTTTGTTTTTGTTTTTTTTTTTTTTTAATAAAGGAAGATAGTTGTTGACAGCATGAATGGTATTCATGTGAAAAACTGTATTTAGGGTCACCTGGGTGGCTCAGTGGGTTAAAGCCTCTGCTTTCCGCTTAGGTCATGATCCCAGGGTCCTGGGATGGAGCCCCACATCGGGCTCTCTGCTCAGCAGGGAGCCTGCTTCCCTCTCTCTCTCTGCCTGCTTCTCTGCCTACTTGTGATCTCTCTCTGTCAAATAAATAAATAAATATCTTTATTAAAAAAAACTGTATTTAAAAAATCGAAGTGGGGGCACCTGGGTGGCTCAGGCATTAAGCATCTGCCTTCGGCTCAGGTCATGATCCCGGGATCCTGGGATCAAGCCCCGAATCGGGCTCCCTGCTCAGTGGGAAGCCTGCTTCTCCCTCTCCCACTCCCTCTGCTTTTGTTCTATATATATATCAAATAAATAAATAAAATCTTAAAAAAAAAATTTTTTTAAAATCAAAGTAGGTACGTTTGAGTACTATGATTTTTCTTCTTTCTACCTCTCTGCATAGCCCAAATGTTCTGCAATGAAATCACATTCTTTTTATATTTTTTAAAAAATTAAAGAAAACACTGGCAAAAATATTAGGATTCCTTAACAAATTGAATTGTCTCTGTGGTCAGTTGTCAAAATACATATAGAAGACCAATGTTTCTCGGGGCGCCTGGGTGGCTCAGTGGGTTAAGCCTCTGCCTTCGGCTCAGGTTGTGATCTCAGGGTCCTGGGATTGAGCCCCGCATTGGGCTCTCTGCTCAGCAAGGAGCCTGTTTCCCGCCCCCCTCTCTGCCTGCCTCTCTGCCTACTTGTGATCTTTCTCTCTGTCAAATAAATAAAATCGTAAAAAAAAAGAAGAAGAAGAAGAAGAAGACCAATGTTTCTCAAATTACAGGGGCCCTAGGAGACACCTAGAAGACTAAGACAATCAAAACAGTATAATGTGGATATGAATAGCTCAACCCAGTATCTTCTAATAAGGACAAATTTCCCGTTATATCTTTAAATACTATAACAGTGTTCCTTTTTTATAATCTCTTAATTTCAACCCTTGTGATAATAAACCTTTGCTTTCTCAGCTGCCAGTTATTCAGAGAAGTCCCTCTTTTTGGGAAGTGGGCCAGTCCTCGGGAAATAGCATCATCCAACCAGTTCCTTTACGTCAGAAATGAGATTCTGACGCACCTGCCCAAGCTCCCTCGGCTGTTCCCTGCTGGAGCCCCTACTGCTGCCCCTGCTCCAGATTCCACAGCAGCTCCGGGGGTTCCCCAATGCCTTCAGTTTTTCAATGGTAATTCTTCATTTAATGGTAATATTTTATTCTGACTTAGGTCTGCGTTCACCTTGGGATGGGGTCGCTGCCAAGAACAGGTCAGACAGAATCTAGGCTACCACACTGAGCTGTACGCTGGCAGCTGAGACTGGAGCCTCACGGCCACAGGTCCCCAGACTTATATCCGGCAATTAAATGAGAGCCCAAAGGCGGCTCAACACTCCTAGCAGATTTTATTTTTTTTCTTTTGCCTATTTATTTATTATTTTTATTTATGACATATTTTAAAGATTTTTATATATTTATTTGAAATAGAGTGAGAGAATACAAGCCAGGGGAGAGGCAGAGAAAGAGGGAGAAGCAGGTTCCCCATGAGCAGGGAGCCCAATGTAGGACTCCATCGCAGGACCCTGGGATCACAACTCAAACCAAAGGCAGATGCTTAATCTACTGAGCCACCAGGTGACCCACTATCAGATTTTAAGTACAGCTTGTATGGTATTAGTAAGTATTAGTATTAGTAAGTTTTGAATACATTTGAAGGTAATTTCTCTCATCCTCTAGTATTTCCTTGGGGATCCTGGATGACTCTTTGAGGAAGGCAGCCAGCATACCATAGATCATATGAAGTAATATAGAGAAACAACTAAAACTAGAAACCGGTAAGTATAGTTTCCTTGCCAGAAAATTTTAGAATCCTTGTCCTAATAGTCTTGTATTTTCTCAGGGAAATATGCAATAAATATTTATATCCCCATGATAGTTACCATTTATTAAGCTAAATATGCCATACATTTTGCTAAGAATTTAACAAATATTATCTCATTTACATAACAGCTGTATGAATTGAGTGCTAGTGTTAGCCCAATTTTCTGGAAGAGAGAATAAAAAACTTACCCAAACCTATGTTGCTGCCCAGTGTTGGAGCCAGGGTTTGAACTAAAATTATCTGATACAACGTTCTTACTCTCTTAAAAATTCTACTAGAATGTTCTTCTGGCTAGCCATCATCTGTCATTCACCTACCTATGAATATAATCCTCAAAATGCACATCAGAATTATGAGTTTTTCCCTACTTTTAATCTTCCCGAACTTTGCTGTCATATTTTTATACAAAAAATATTTTAAATATTTGTGTATCATAGAGGTGTCTGGTTGACTGTTGGTTAAGCATCTGCCTTTAGAGCAGGATGATCCCAGGGTCCTGGGAATGAGCCCTGTGTGGGGCTCCCTGCTCAATGGGGAGCCTGTTTCTTCCTCTCCCTCTGCTCCTCTCCCTGCTTGGGCTCTCTCACTCTATCTCAAATAAATAAATAAAATCTTGGGAAAAAAAATATATGTGACATACTTATGAATGCTCTTTCGAGTACACAGTTGTGAACTAAAGTTATTTTGCCCAAATGTGTAAACTTTTATATCAATGGACACTTAAAAATTATAGGATGATGTTTATCAGAGATGAGAAAAAAATTTATTTTACGTTTTCAATGTAGTAATACGTCCAAATGTGATTATAAGAGCAGAAATGGTATCAGCCAGGGGTCAAGTACAGGAACAGAAACCACGCTATTTTAAGCAGAGGATATTTCATACAGGGAGTTACGTGCTTACAAAGCTGAAGGTTGGACGAACAAGCTCTGGACTGGGTCTCTAGGAATAACTCTAAGAACGATGCTGCTAAAAGACTGTCCTTCCAGGAGAGCTCATCCTGTGTCAAACTAAAAAGGGTGAGCCATCAGGAGATTGCTATTTGATTATACTTTCTTCCATCCAGGGGTCAGTAAGTGGCCTGAACTGCCTCTGACATCTGTAAAGCTGGGGATAGGACATCAGAGCACGGCTGTTGCAAAACTCAATAGCTGAAGATACAGAAAGATTCTCCCCTACACACTTCTACCTTTGAAATCTAAAACTAGCACATGGAGTTGAAGTAACCTCATCTTTACCTAGAAGGAGTGCTGCAAGGGATGCTGAGAATTACAGGGTTTAGCCTCCAGGCTCTGTTGTGGAGAAAGGCACCCTAGAAGGAGTTTGGGGATTGCGTGCCAACAGAAGTTTTCTACCACATGGCATATAATGAAACATAGCCTGGAGTTCCTACAGCAGTGAGGCAGACCACAGTCTGTGGCTCACGGGCAAACCACCGCCTTGGTAACTGATAGAGCAGCCCACAGTCCTTCATGGAATGTTGTCTAACACACCCCACTGGAATTGCTACAGAAACAGGGACCAAGAGAAAAGAAACCAGGCTTGTGGATTTTTTTAAAAACATGTCTAACTTGCCCCTTGCTAAAAGCCTGTTTGTCTCTAGGGGTTACATACTGGCAAGAGACATGTGCTAGTTGCCTTGATGAAACATGGTTTTTTTTGTTTTTTTTTTTGTTTTTTTTTGTTTTTTTTTTTTAATTTATTTGACAGAGAGACATCACAAGTAGGCAGAGAAGCAGGCAGAGAGAGAGAGAGGAGGAAGCAGGCTCCCTGCTGAGCAGAGAGCCCGATGCGGGACTCGATCCCAGGACCCTGAGATCATGACCTGAGCCGAAGGCAGTGGCTTAACCCACTGAGCCACCCAGGCACCCGATGAAACATGTTTTAAGGTCAAAATAATTGACGAGAATTAGCGATGTTCTTGTCTGTGTGTCAACACAGACCAGAAAATAATTCAGTGTAATAACATGAGAAAAATGCTTAGGATACAATATTAATTTTAAAGGCATGTAAAATCAGAGTATGATCACAATATATCATAAAACAATGAAGTCCTACCAACAATCAAAGAATAATGAAATATACTTATCCATCAGTGTAACAAAAATTGAAAAGACAGATAGTATCTAATGTTGGTGATTATGGGAAGAAATAGGTAGTCTTATGCAATTTAGATTTGAATATAAATTGGTTCAGCAGTAGCTACCAGATGTGAACACCCTTGAAGACAGTAATATGTAACATGTAGTTATCAGAGAAAAATGTTCCTCCATGTACAAACAGGCAAGTACTAAGAATGTGTATGGCCACAATGGGTGTTCTAGCAAGAGCCTGAAAGCTCCAAATATGGCCATCAAATGCAGAGAATAAATACATTATAGATATTCATATAATGAAGTATTAAGTTGTTTTTAATATGGATGAGATAGACATCTTTGTCCTATATTTTCTGTTATAAAGAATATAATAATGTATTATTAAATTTAAAATCAATTGCATAAAATATTAAACCAAAATCTGATCATTTAAATCCATTTTACCTTATTAAGAATAAGATGCATCAGGTCATCCCTTCATAAGGTAAAATGAATTTTAGTTCTCACATTTTGTTTATTCTTGTATAAAGTACAAGCAGACTGTGAGTAAAAATGTGATCACTTCCTGTAAAAATTCATCCATGAGACCATTTTTGCTGTTTGCTTTAAATTTAAACACTTACACCTCATGAGCTCCTACTGGGCTTCCAACAGTTCATTATGATTTTTTAAAATGTTCAGTGATCAAATCTATTGTGGAAACTAGGGTGCAGTGTATTATAAGCCAGTTGAGGAGAGTGATTCTCAAAGAGAGACAGGGACAATAATATCAGATCCTGGAAAGAGAATGAAAAAAGAGCAGTGGATGTTAGTGATTTTTATATTTACAAACAATTTCTGAAAAATTTTAAAGCACATAAAACCAGAATCACACCATTCTCAAAGATGGAAATGTCAGCAATATTACTCCTCCTCTATAGAAAAGATTCCTTCAAAGTAACTCTACAATAAAGTTCCTTGGATTTTTCTTTTTTGTTTTTGTCACCAAATAAATTTAAAAGATTATGTTTCCCTTTCTCAAAACTATGGTTCTATAATAAGGGTATCAATAACTATAATATATATTTTAAAAGCTGTACAGGCATAAAAAGCATAAATCATGCACACACACATTCAAGAATTAAAATCACCTCCATAAACACACTTTTTGTGTCAAAAGTAAATTGTAGCGTGCAAGAGTAAGGAGATTGAAGATAAAGGATCTAGGTTTTGATTGGGGCCCCAACACTTACTAATAGTGAGATTTTCAATAAGTTATTTATCTGAGTTGCTAAGAAGAGTAAATGAGTTTATATAATGTAAACTTTAAAACTGTAAACAGAAGGCTGCTGTGATTTCATGTCATGAATTTGCCAATGTTGTGAGAAATGGACTGTAAGGGGGAAAGAGTGGAAGCATTACTAATAGGAGCTCTCACTTACTGAACCTTTGACATTAGCCAAATACTCTACCAAGGGCTTTTAGTAAGCTGATTCCTCACTTCTACTCAGTGTGGTACATAATATATCAGGGGGAAATATGGCACCTGGCTGTAGGTCAAAATGGTCAATTATCAGCAATTTCATATGGTTTAAACTATCATCTGGCCCAGATTCGAGAAAGGGAAACAGAGAGACTAAGTTACCTAAGTTAAAATAGCCAGTACCTGGTAAAGACAGGTTTGCAAGCCAAACAGCTTTATGTCTGTGACCGATAGGCTATATACATTCCCAGAAAGAAATCAGGTCTAATAGTTTAGGAGGAACAACCTCTAAATTTTAATCAAGAATTATTTCCATGGGGGGGGAAAAGAATTATTTCTGTGGTATTAGAGAATATACAAGGAGTCAAAATGTGATGCCACAGGAAATTCAACATAAGGATCAAATGTTTATATTAATTAAAATACCCCATGCTTGTTCCTGCTTCTTGGCATTACCCTTCTCTTCAAAGAATTTTTACCTTTATTCAGCCAACAAATATTTACTCAAAATCAGGCTCGGTCTCTAACCACCTACAAGAAGGAGCTTCTTTTCCACGTCACCCTGAATTCTTACCAACTGGAATTTATCCTGTAATAGAATTTTACCTTTTAATAGACCTGATTTCTTTTAACAAAGGTAAAAGGTTCTTGGGGAAATCTCAATAAATGTTCAATTTGAGAGTCTATCACGTCTACCATACATGAAAATTAATAGGAGGAAAGAATCACAACCATGTCTAGGGGAATGGCTGGTAAAATCCCTGATCTCACCGGATGCAGTGTTCTCTTTCATCTGAACTCATCTGGAAACTGCCCTAAGATACTCTTTCATATGCTTAGGCCTTATCTATGGAACTGGAGTTTTAGCTTCCCGAAGGCAAAGATTAAGTCTTACTCCTGGACTTCACACCCTGTCCAGCAAATCGTGTAAGTCATTAGGCCTGTAATGAATGAACATGAAGAAAAACGCGCAGCTCCCGGGGAAAGACCGTGAGAAAGAAAATGAACTAAGAGGGTAAAACAAGCAATGAAGCGGCACTTTGCCTTAACACCCGCTTTTGAGAACAAAACCCAGCTAACATTTCCAAGCCTTGGTAGGGGATTTCGCTGTCTTTTTAAAGAGGTGTGGAAGGAAATCACCAGCGCGACCGTCCATTGGCTGGGAGGCGAGATCGCGAGCGCCGCGGGCCAAGCTAGGCGGAGGGGGCACAGGCCGGCGCGCCGTCTTCTGACCGGCAGGGGGAGCCCTGCCGAGCGCGGAGCGCCGCGTCCCGCGCCGCCCCGCCCCGCGCGCCCCGCGCTCGCGCTGCCGCGCGCCCTCCACCCGGCGCCACGCCCGCCACAGGCCAAGGGCCGGTCACCCGCGGGCGGGCGTGGGTCCCGCTGCTCTCTCGGCGCCCCGCCCCGCCCGGCCCCGCCGTGGGACGGGTAACGGTTACCAAGCACTTTCTCAGGCGCGATTTCTGCTTAGTCATTGTCTTCCAGGAAACGGTCCCTTCAGTTGGGAGTCAACTCTAGGGCGGCCGCCGCAGTAGCAGCAGCCGCCGCCGCGGCCAGCGCGTCCTTCCCTTCCGCCACCGTCCGGCCTCCCTCGGTCCCGAGCGCAGGCCGAGGTCCCGCCGCGTGGGGCGGCCAGCCTCGCGCTCGGCTCTCCGGCCTCGGGCACCGCGTCCTGCGGGGCGGCCTCCTTCCTCGCCTGCGGCCCCGTCGCCGCCTGGCCCGCCTCCGTCGGCCGCTGCCATGGGCACGGACAGCCGCGCGGCCGGGGCGCTGCTGGCGCGGGCCCGTACCCTGCACCTGCAGACGGGGAACCTGCTCAACTGGGGTCGCCTGCGGAAGAAGTGCCCGTCCACGCACAGCGAGGAGGTGAGAGACGCGGGGCTCCCGGGGCAGGCCGCGGGCCGGGCGGCTCCCAGAGGGAAGCAGCGCCCGGCGGGGAAGGCGGGCGGGCTCCGGGCGCCGGGTGAGGCGCGCTCCTGGGCTCCGCCGGCGCGGGGAGGCTGGGGCCGCCGGGGTTGCGACGTCGCCTCCAAACCTGTAGTGGGGCCCGCGTGCCTTAAAACGCTTGGCAGGTGCAAATTCATCCCGAGGGACGCGTCCTTCGTGCTCCCGGCCGACGGCCGAACTCGCCAACGTACTGGACCCCTCTTCGTTGCGAGGGCCAGGGGGGTGCAGAGAGGACCAGCACCTCCCTCCCGGCCTCTCCCCCTCCTTCCCCCCACACCGCGACAGGTGAAGACGTAGGGTTCAGAGGTTCGCTTTTCTAGGATTCAGGTGAAGGTAGTAGTAATAATCCACTTCGCTCTGAGGCCGTTGGCAGTAGTCACTCTGTTGCTACGAGATAAAGGACTTAATTCGACTTTGGAATAAGGTATGCATTTTTCTTGCTGCAATTTAATCTTCCTCGCCGTATTTGCCTGAAGACTCATCGCTAGTTTAAGGTGGCAGAGACGAATCTGGAATTCTGCCTGTGCTACATACTCGGGCCGCAGCGGCTCCTTCCTGAGCGGAGAGTCAGAATGCCCAGTGAACTGGGGAGGCATACCGCTGGTATGGGACGGTGTCGGTGCTGAAAAATAACCGTGAATAAAAGCAAACCTTTAATTTAGGAGCTGTGTGACTTTGGGAAAGTTACCTTCTCTGAGTCTGTTTACATAACTTCGAAGTTGGATAATGGTAGTCTTCATCAACTCACTGTGAGGATTAAAAGAGGTAATCTAGGACAACGCTCACCATGGAAGCATTTATCTCCCTTTTTACCAAGATTTTATCTGTTTATTTGATAGAGCACACGTAGGCAGAGCAGCAAGCAGAGGGAGAGGGAGAAGCAAGTTCCTCGCTGAGCAGAGAGCCCAATGGTGGGGCTGGATCTCAGGGCTCTAGAATCATGACCCTAGCTGAAGGCAGACACTTAACCGACTGAGCCACCCAGGCACCCCTTTTTATCAAGATTTTAAACAAATCTTGATTAAAAGAAAAATGTCCTATGCCATATTATAGTATCAGCTGTATTCATAGGCAGTTTGGGCTCTTTTATATAAGATGTTGGTGATATACTATGCAGCAGCCCATGGCATCCCTCTGAGTATGCTCTGGGCCTGTGGCCACCCATCAGATGAGAACTCTTGGTCCTAACTTGAATAAGAACCAAACTCTGTACCATTATTGGTGACCAGGTTCCATCCCTCTCAGTCTGTATACCTTTTTTGTTTAAACCGCCCCCACTTTGACTATTTCTCCCCCCCAAAAGTATTTCTAGATTTAGTTCTGTTCTTTCAATTTCCTCCCAGAGATCCTGGTTCAATATACCATTTTCCATATATACTGACTACTGGGTGAAATTTTTGCTCTCTTGTTTCACTACAGCAAGCTTTAAAGTAGTGGCCTTAGAAATGTTTTGACTTTCACAAAGCCAGTAAGAAATTTTACCTTACAATCTAGTTCATAGTCCATAAGGACAGAAAGTAGGATGAGTGGTTGCCTTGGGCCGGAGTAAGAAGGGGTGGGTAGTGATTGCTAGTGGACACATGGACATGTTCTAAAATTGGATAGTGGTGATGGCTGCACAGCTCTGTAAAACTCTTCACAAACCCTTTAGAAAACATGGAATTGTACACTTAAAATAAGTGAATTTTGTGTGTAAATTATACTTCAATAAAGTGCTAAATCTATCTCAAAGGTTTTATGGATGTATTGACCTTTAGTATATACAGTGTATTCTGCCTTTTTTAACCCTATTTTAATTTTTTAAAACTATTTCTTTTTTTTATTTTTTTATTTTTTAAAATATTTTATTTATTTATTTATTTGACAGACAGAGATCACAAGTAGGCAGAGAGGCAGGCAGAGAGAGAGAAGGAAACAGGCTCCCCGCTGAGCAGAGAGCCTGATGTGGGGCTCGATCCCAGGACCCTGGGATCATGACCTGAGCCGAAAGCAGAGGCTTTAACCCACTGAGCCACCCAGGCGCCCCTAAAAACTATTTCTTAAGGTAGTGAGTCACACTCCACCGTTTGAAAAACATTGTTCAAAGGACTAAATCTAGTTTGGTTTTTTCGGGGGGAGGTGCTACATAAGAGGGACAAAATCAGATAGACAACATTTGAGGAAAACTTGAAGATAGGGCAGCATATTGTAGGAAAAAAGACAGTTTAGTAAGGAGAGACATTTTTTTTCCATGTAAAAAAAACAAAACTTTATAACAGACAGAGCTCCAAATTGGGATATGCTACTTGAAACAGTTCAGCCTTGTGGCATAAAGAAACTGAATAAATCACTCATTAAGAAAATCTAAACATTGAGTAGAGAGTTAGATTAGGTTTCCTAAAAGATCTCTCTTAGTTCTAATGTGTATTTTTTAAAATTCCATTATCTTTATTTAAAGATATTTTTTTCTATTTTATTTTTTATTTGACAGAGATCATAAGTAGGCAGAGAGGCTGGCAGAGAGAGAGGAGGGAAGCAGACTCCCTGCAGAGCAGAGAGCCCGGATTTTTTTTTTTTTTCACTAAGAACTTTATGAAATCAAATCTTGTTTTTTAAATGAGCCATTATAGAACTGTTTTGCTCAGTTCTTTAAGAGTATTTGGGCAGGTGAATCATAAAATATATTTAAAATTCTTATAAGGGGCGCCTGGGTGGCTCAGTGGGTTAAGCCACTGCCTTCGGCTCAGGTCATGATCTCAGGGTCCTGGGATAGAGTCCCACATCGGGCTCTCTGCTCGGCGGGGGGCCTGCTTCCCTTCCTCTCTCTCTGTGATCTCTTCCCTTCCCCTCTCCTACTGTGATCTCTCTCTGTCAAATAAATAAATAAAATCTTTAAAAAAAAATAAAATTCTTATAAGGTTCCAAATCTTATGATATCCTACATTATGATGATATTTACTTCAGTGATCCTATGCATATTTGATAAAAATGAAGAGAACAAAATACAAAGTTAATGATATGTCAATATAGATAATAAAAGATTAGAAATAATTATGTTTGTGATACAACCAATGAATTTCTCATCATAACATTGTTTTGTGATTTGTCCTGACATTTTGCCCAATCCAAGATTAATTAAATGATTTCAAGAGGGGGCTGAATACTCTGAAAATGTACTTACCTTCCTGAATTGAGCTTTTTATCAGGAAAGCCTTAAGTATGCAAGTAAGCCACCCTTCCAGAGGAAAATTCTTAAAATTCTACCAAATTTGAGCCAAATTATTCCTGATAGAATTGTTAACTTCTAGTCCTGCTGCCCCATCTTTTACCATTTTTGAAAAGAATATTGACTTGTAATTCTGTCTGAAATAATTATCAACTAATTTTTATTTAGTATCTTAAATTTAGTTATAAATACATTTCCCATGAAGATAGAGACATTGTAGATTGAATTCATGTGGGTTAATATGGATGGAACATACCGTTTTTGTTTTGGTTTATAAAGTGTAATGTAGATGACTGAGCTCTCAAACTGATAAACCACTTATCCCTTGTAATTATCTGTACTAAGATAAAAGCAGTAGAGTGCTGTGTCAGTTTTTATCACCAGAAATCATAGATCAGTGAGTTCAGAAGTTTAGTCTTTGTTATTGCTACAAGGAAAGTGCTTTTGCAGTTACTCATTTATTTTTTTCATTGATTGACCACAGAATGCAAAGCACCTTGTCCTCGATGTTCATAAAGTAGTGATTTCACATTGTTCCTGTTGCCCATTAGTGGTCATAAATCAGTTTGGTGAGCCATAGAACAGCATGTTTTTTTTTTCTCTAATTAATAGAATAGAAGCCATCAGAGTGCCTCACGTGCAATGAACATAATGTTTTGTAAATTTTTTGTTCTGTTATATGTATTTAGGTCCTTACTCTCTATATGAATGTATGTAGGTCTTAACTTTGGTGCTTTATCAGACAAGTCTGAAATACACTGTCATAAGAAATGAAAGATGCATGAACAATTCAATGGATTTACAACATACTATAATGTTAGTGTAAATAAGTTTGTACAAGAAAACACTGAAGACCAGTTGGAGGTACACGTGTTAGGAAATGATACATGGACTGACATTATGCAAGTTGACTTACGTAAGATAGGACTGTGGTGGTTGTCAGATGTTACATGCTGATTTCTTGGGATGCTTGTTAAAATGCAAGTTCTGCTGCCCTTAGAGTAATTCAGCAGTCTCGGATGGGGCTCAGGAACTGGAATTTTTAATGAACACGTCAGGTGAATAATGGAGTTCTTCTGGCCACACTTAGAGTCATTTATTTGTCTTTAATGATTCTCTCATAGTGGTTAATATTAATTTTAGTCAGGCTCCCTGAGCTTGAATTCATGTTCCTCTATTTATAAACTTTATTCTTGAAAAATTTCGTTTCATTGTGAATGCTTTTATGTCTCAAAGCCTTATTTAAACTTTCATTGGTACAAAGACACTTTAAAAATAGATTACTGTTTTACTTCAACATTTGAAGGTTAAGATGAAAACAGTTATAAACTTGTCCTTGTTGAAGAAAATGTAAACCTTACAGAACTAAAATTTTGGTTTTTATGGTTTTTCCTATTCACATCTTTTTCAACTAATTTATCAAATTAGTATAGTCTTGCTGTAGAAGTACAGCAGAGTGTATAGAGTTTGATTAATGGTTTCAAAATGCATTCCTTTTACAGCTTCGAGATTGTATCCAAAAGACCTTGAATGAGTGGAGTTCCCAAATCAGCCCTGATTTGGTCAGGGTAAGTAAAATGTGAATGAAGAAATTATGTAGGTCAAAAGGAAAATGCAGTAAGCAGGAAATTAATTTCCCCAATTTTGATGGGGAAGTCAAACAGGCAATTAGCACAAAATTCCCTGTAGCTGATTTACTGAGATGGCTGTCTGACCCAGTATGCTTAAGCATAAAACATAAAATCCAGGATGTGTCACCAACTCTACAACTAGACTAGATACCAGGATTCTCTGTGCTTAATTCCCATCACACTTTCTTCACTGTGTTCCAGTTTATATTTGGTCTAATAAAGAAATGACTATTTAACAGTTTTGGTTGTTAAATTGCTTTGGTAGAGTATCATAATAATATAGTGACTAGAAATAATTTTTTAATGTCAGTTTTGAGGGAAACACTGGTTATTTCATTAAGTGTTAATAAATGACTTATCATAAATGTTAATATACAGACCACCTGTCTGCAAACCATTCTTTGGAATCCAGCTGAGCCAAAGGCTCATAACAAATTACGCTGGCTACTTTAAAACTATGGATGAGGGTATGTGCTGGAAGGAGTTGTTGCTGTGGGCATTCTGCAAGTGTAAACTCTATCTATAGCAGCTAGGCAGATGTTGATTAATGTCTTCTATCAGTCTCTGTTTCTCTGAAATGACCATTTGCCTCTATTTATGCAAGACTGACAAACACTTACTAAGCCCTTGATATGTGCCAGGCATTGTAATGTGCTCAAGAATTATGGGAAAGTCCTCACTGTTTACTTTGTTTCAATCTTGTAAATGTGAGTTAATATAGTTCTGATTTATATGTACTATCATCTTAACATTGTCCTCATAAATTATTAATTATAATGCATTGGAATTGCCTTTACTTTTTTATTGCGCTCAGAAAAAAGTATTGGTTTAAAATGTTTGTGATTAATATAGGAAGCTTTTAACATGTCTTTATGCAGAGTGGGTAAATATTTATTATTTTTCATTGCTTTCATATTTTAAGTAAAATTATATACTGTGTTAGTAGTTCTAACTCCTCACATGCTGCCCCCCCCCCACCATTTGTTTGGGTTTTTTTGATCATGCATTCCTTTGAGCACCTGATCAAAATGAGATCCTCTTCCCCAGAAAATAGACACACACAGAGCATTTTACCTTTGTTTCAGGGCTTTACAAACCTTATGAAGCCCATCCAGACATCAGGTAAAGAACCCTGTTATCTTATGGGTTCCCTGTTTCTAAAGGGCATTATGGACAATAGAAAACATATAGCTAATTAAAAACATTAATTTTATATTTATTGTAAACATTGTTTATTATAGGAATTTCCAGATGTCTTGGAATGTACCGTATCTCATGCAGTAGAAAAGATAAATCCTGATGAAAGAGAAGAAATGAAAGTTTCTGGTAAATCCAGCCTTTACAACTTATTTTCTTATGCAGTGGAAATGATAGTGAGGTTTTGTCAGGCAGGGAGGAAAAGCCTTTCTTTGCTTCTGGTAAAGAGTGACTCAGTCACTAAGTGTGAGAAATATAAAGATTCTTTTTTAAAAACATTTTATTTATTTATTTGAGATAGATAGCAAGTGAGTGAGGGAGAGAGAGAAAGAGAGCGCGCGAGTGCGCACAAGTGGGGAGAAGTGGGAGAAGCAGACTCTGCTGAACAGGGAGCCTGACATGGTACTTGATCCCAGGACCCTGGGGGCATGACCTGAGCTGAAGGCAGACACTTAGCCAACTGAGCCACCCAGGCGCCCTTATATATTCTTTTTTAAACATAATGGAAACTCCCAAGAGAAAGTTATAGGAGGTCAGTTTGGGCTCCTTAAGTGGAGTCAGAAGAGGACTTCACCTTCCTGTTCTTCATCATGGTCCCATTAATTTATATGTCAGACTTCAGGAAAACTAAGGTGGAGGAAATGGAAAGAATAAAGGGAAGGCTTATAAGAGCAGTGTCTGTCCAAAGCAAGCATAGGCCCTCCCTTCCTGGTCGAAAACTGCTGAGCAATGGCTGAAGTTGCCTGGAAGTATAGACGGAAGTCTGGGCAACAAGTCGCATGAAGAGAAATAAAATCCATGTTATACCCATTCAACAAATGTATTGAGGAATTATTTATGAGAGACCATGCTAAGCTCAAGGAATGAAAAAAATGAAGAGATGAGCTGTTCTTGCCCTCAGCTTACAGTCAGCATAGAATAGTCATAAAAGCTTAAACTTAACTAGATTGAAATTCTTTGGTATGCAGATTACTGACTGGTATAATCTTGGGCTAACAAGTTATGTGACCTCTCTGAGCCTCATTTTCTCATCTGTAAAATAGGGATGCGTCTGTTTCACAGGATTCTTTGTAAATTAGATAAAATTTTTTAAAAATGCACTTAGCACAGTGCTTAGCAAAAAGTTAAATGCTAAGTAGCCGTTAACTTACTACCATTTGTAGTTTCGTGTTGGTTATTATTTTTGATTAGCGTGGACATGTAAGATGAGATAGGGCATTGTTTTTTTGACTCCATAATTACCATTTATTGGGTCTTGTTTTATACCAGGCACCATACTTAGTGCATTTTGGTTACATTTCTTCACATGATTCTCAAAACAATTCTACAAGGTAGAATTATCCCCATTGCACAAGAGATGTTAAATAACTTGAAAGTTGTCATATAACCAGTAAGTGGTTGAACCGGGAATCCATCCAGGTATGCCTGACTCCAAAACCCATTTCTTTCTATTACTTTCACATTGCTTTTTGTGTTGGAAAGGAACTAAAAGCAACCTCTTCTCTGTGGTTGATTGCAGTTCCTCATGGTTGAGATCCATCTTGAAGCTCTTACGGGTTGTTCTCCATTCTTAGAAGGCTTGAAATTTTTTATATTATCAAAATTCTCCCCATATGAAGAGCTTTCCTTTCTCTACCAAGAATGCCTCTCATTTCAGAGAAAGGAGACCATTTCTAATGGCACAAATTCATGGCAAGAGGGATAGTGGTAGGGAGGGTTTCATGGAATATAATTATTGGAGCTATGGGTGAATTAAAGTGGTTAAGATTGGGGCGCGTGGGTGGCTCAGTGGGTTGGAACCTCTGCCTTCGGCTCGGCTTGGGTCGTGGTCCCAGGGTCCTGGGGGTTCTCTGCTCAGTGGGGAGCCTGCTTCCTCCCCTCTCTCTCTCTCTCTCTCTCTCTCTGCCTGCCTCACTGCCTACTTATGATCTCTGTCAAGTAAATGGATGGACTCTTTTAAAAAAGAGTCATTTTAAAGTGGTGAAGATTGACTCTCACCTGGTTGGTAGGGGAGTGGTGATGACTTTTAAATAGAGAAACCCAGTGAGGAAAACAATGCTTTAAGAAGATTATCTAGCATTAGAAAGGAAAGGACAAATAAATGTACAAGGTAAATTTGTTATATTTATTGAATACATATTTACACTGTATACAATTTACATATAGATATTTCTTTAGTCCCCTTTTCTCTCCATTCCCTTTTCTGATTTTCTCTACTACTACTCTACCTATTTGTCTACTGAGTAAATTTAGAATTTGAACAGTGAATTTACATAAAGTAAATCTATATAAATAAATTTGAGTTTGAATCAAGTTAAAGCTTCAATTTTAATAGAAAACTACTCTGCTTTCCTGGTAACCAAAGAAATGCCAATTAATGCAGTCCTGGATAAGTATATATTATACATACTAAATTGGCAAAAACTATATTTTTGATAGTGTCGTACGTTGTTAGGAGAGCATTTTTTTTTTTTAAGATTTTATTTATTTATTTGACAGAGATCACAAGTAGGCAGAGAGGCCAGCAGAGAGAGAGGAAGGGAAGCAGGCTCCCTGCTGAGCAGAGAGCCCAATGCCGGGCTCCATCCCAGGACCCTGGAATCATGACCTGAGCTGAAGGCAGAGGCTTTAACCCACTGAGCCACCCAGGTGCCCCAAGAGAGCAATTCTTAAGTTTTAATTAAGTTTAGTGGCTAGTTAAAGTTAAGTTTTTAGTTAAGTTTTAGTTGGCTAGTAAACTGGTACAAATCCTTTTATATAAAAGTAGGAAGTAAGTAAAATAGAGCAAAATTCAGGATACCTGGGTGGCTCAGTCAATTTTGGCTCAGGTCCTGATCTCAGAGTCCTAGGATTGGGCCTACATCCTGCCATGCTCAGTGGGGAATCTGCCTCTCCCTGTCCCTCTGCATCTCCTCCAGGTCATGCTCGCTCTCTCTCTCTCTCTCTCTCTTTCTCTCAAATAAATAAATAAAATCTTTAACAACAACAACAAAATCCACAAAGAAGAGCATACCTTTTGACTCATACACATTTCTGACAGTTTGCCCTTGGGAAATGCTTCAGCAGAAAGTTGAACAAAGTAACAAGATGTTTATTTTAGCATTGTATGTGATTTAAAAAAAACTGGAACTAATGTAAATGTTCAAAAAGTAGGAAATCATTTGAATTATACCTTATCAAAATTATAGAATAATGTTTAACTGTTAAAAATTAGTATGTAAAATTATTCATTAAAAATAGAGTAAACAAAAACCTAAAGAGTGACTGCATTCAGTGATGAGACAGTTGGCAATTTTTTTGTAGTCTATCTTTCTACTCTTGGGTTTTTCTCATTTCTGGTTTTTCCCCATTTTTTAAAATTTAAGTTCAATTAATTAACATATAATGTATTGCTAGTTTTGGAGGTAGAGTTCAATTGAGTCATCAGTCTTATATAAGTAAGACCCAGGGCTCCTTACATCACTTACCCTTCCTAAAGCCCATTGCCCAGTTACCACATTCCCCAACTCCCCTCCGTTCAGTTTTTCTCATTTCTAGAGTGAATATATATTACTACTATGATTTAAAAAAAAAAATTCAAAAGAACTAAAAACTTCATAAAGTTGTAAAAAAATATAAATGTAAACTAAATAGAAGTAGAATAAATGTTATACCCTGCCCCATATGACCAAAAGCTAGAAGCTAATGTCTAAACATTAAAATGACTGTATTAGGAAGGTGGGATTGTGAGGTTTTCTTTTTGTTTTTCTTCACATTACAAGCAATTTTAGCATAGCCTTTTATTTTAGTTTATTGGAGAATGTATATAATATGTTCCATTTCCAATAATATTTAATTCATAAAAATGTACGTTTTGATTAATTTGTATATTTGTATATTAGACCTGCCTTCTAATAAATGGAAAATTAGTATTTGCTTTTTTGTTTTGACAAATGGATATTTTTTGGCAATTGGCATGTAATTTAAAAATCACAATGGAAAGGTACTTTCATATCTTAAAATGAAAACCATAAAATTATGTGACTAGGAAAGAAAAGATAATTCATTCAGGATTCTCTGTCAACTTAGTGTTGTGGGCAGTGTTGATACTGTCTAGTAAAATGTTACCAAAATATAGTAATCAGTTTTGGTTTTTTTGTTACCCAGCAAAACTCTTCATTGTAGGATCAAACTCTTCATCATCAATGAGAAATGCAGTTGACATGGGTAAGCAAAAACTTTAACTTTTTACCTCCATAACTTTTTTTTTTTTTAAGATTTTATTTATTTGACAGAGAGGGAGACAGCAGGAGAGGGAGCACAAGCAGGGGGAGTGGGAGAGGGAGAAGCAGGCTCCCTGCTAAGCAGGGAGGTGTATTAGTTATATCTTGTGTTCAGGACCAGGTGAAAAAGAAGATGAGCTCATTCCAACTTTACTTTTTAAAGTTCTAGCCTAATTTCTTAAGACTTCTGTCAGATCATATGGACTTGTAGGTTCATATTTTGATATATATGAGGAGCATAAAAGATGTAACGTAATTGTTAACTATATGTTTGGAGATGAAGTTCTCCTTAACCATATTTCTTAGCCCTTATAGTACTATAGATAAAACCCCATGACCTACCATCGCCACAGTAGTAAAGCAAACATTCTCATCTTTGTTTACTTGGTTAGATTATTGTGATATTACAACTCAACGTTTTTTCTTTTAAAACATTCTTCCAGTATTATAGGTGTTAAACACTTAAATAATTAGCTCTTTACTGTAACTATGGAATAAACAATAATCATTTAAAATAAACCCTTTAAATTATTTTTACAGAAATTAAATTATCTACCTCTATAAATTTAGATTAGGACCATAAATTTAGTTTTTCAGTCTCAAAGCTATTGTTTGCCATGACTATCAGTTACAGAATAGGAGGTCAGAATTCTTGTGATCATCCATAAAAGATACTATTAGAACTGGAGAAGGAAATTTGAAGATAAAGAAGTTACCAAAAAATTCTTGGGGCCTAGGAAACAAGGAGATTGTTCCCTTTAGAAGGACTGTCAGAGCTGTGAGTCCCTAGGAAGGAAGCAGGTCAAAGAAACTGATCGGTCTGCCACACAGACCAAGTAGATGAACAGGGATTTGTAATTTTTTAAGGGATGGCAGAGTTCCAAATGGTAGGTAAATTATGAAATTGAATGAAATAATCCAAATAAGAAAACCAGTGAACTTTACAGACAAAATTTAGTGGGATACATGAGAGACATTAGAAATACTTGTTTTCATTATGTAGCAAATATTTATCCTATTTTCCTTCACATCAGCCTGTTCAGTTCTTGGAGTCGCACAGCTGGATTCTGTGATCATTGCTTCACCTCCTATTGAAGATGGAGTTAATCTCTCCTTGGAGCATTTGCAGCCTTACTGGGAAGAATTAGAAAACTTGGTTCAGAGCAAAAAGATTATTGCGATAGGTACCTCCGATCTAGACAAAACTCAGTTGGAACAGCTGTATCAGTGGGCACAGGTAAAGCACAGCTGGATCACAAGTGCTCTGGGAGGGGCCTGTCCTTTAGTCTTTGCTTCACACTGTTCAGTGTTGTGCTGGACACTCATGGGGGGCTATTCTAAATGCAGTTTGGCAAGCTTTATCTAAAGCACTGGCCTTTTTCATCTCAAATGTATATTTAATTGACCTTAGTATTAATCTCATTTAAAAGGAGTGAAAAAAACACTAGAAAATGTTTGCTGAAGTGTTTATAGCCAAAATGAATTCAGACTATTTCCTTCAGTTTTACTTTTGTTATAAAAATACTATATTTTTCCTTAGATATGGTTAGGTCTTGGTTCTGATTTCTTAGGTGAGGGAATATCACATGGAACAAATAATTTGCTCTTATTTGAAAGTGTAAAAGACTTTTGGTTCATAGAATTCAATAAGGAATAGGTGTCACAAATTAATCACTACCACCCTCTGGCCTCTAATAACGTACAATATTATTTAGGGAAGGTGCTTACCAGTATTTTACCTTTACTCTTTGTATTTTTCTTTATTCCTTTTACTTGATCCCCAGCCTTCTCTTTGCAGAGCTTTCAGTTTCTTATAGACGGGAAGACCTTAGAGAAAGTATTGTCCCTCTCCCTTTAATTTAGTGAGAGCCAGAATATGGCTAAGATTCCACTAGAGAGACTTGGGTGATCTGGAATGTATCTGTAAATTAACTAGAGCAGCTATTAGAAATTATCTAATTCTTTTTCAAAATGGGCCTGATTTATAACCGTATTTTATACTTTAATGCTAAAGGTTCTTATCATTTCTATTTGATCCTTTACCTTTAAGGCCTGTTCCCTCATTAGCTGGAATCATCACTTAGAACCATGTTTGTTTCTGAGGCAAATGTATTTGATTGCAGGAAAAGCGTTTCTAAGAGTATAGCACTCTATTGGCCTTCCCCCGCCTCCTAGAGCTTTCCTTTCCCTGTTACCACTAACATGAGTTTTAAAAGCATACATTAATAAGTATATTCATATAACAATGTTTTATAAATTTTAAGCACTATAAAATGGAGTCTTTCATATTTTCTAGAATTGTGTTCTTTCGTTGCTTTCCACTTTTTGTAGTACTTAATTTAGTGCAATGTCATGATTCTTTTTGCTTCTAGGTAAAACCAAATAGTAACCAAGTTAATCTTGCCTCCTGCTGTGTGATGCCACCTGACTTGACTGCATTTGCTAAACAATTTGACATACAGCTATTGACGCATAACGATCCGAAAGGTAATACTGAGATTTTCATCTATTCATTGGTCATGAGCTTTTATCTTACAAGAAGCTACTTGTTAAAATTTAATTTTTAATTTTGTACAATAAGTGTTACCTAGAACTTGTCTTCATAGTTAGTCCAAAATATATGTACATTTAGTTTCAGAAAACTTTGGTCTATCAATGAGAAAATTGAAGAGATCATTTTCTGAACATCCAGTTTGTTGAAGTTTATAAATACTGTGATACACAAAAAAGACCTTGTAAGATATTCTAAATAGTATCATATAAAATCTTGTGTAGTACAGCAAAAATTGTACCAAACAGCCACTTAGTTAAAGAGGGCAAATATTTGAAAGAGAGGCAGATAAAATTTAATTTGAAATTAAAGCATCTTAGGATAGGTAATTGATTAGGTATTTTATTAGTCATTACTCTCAAGACCTGTATGTTTGGTACTAGTCAGAAACACTATTTGATTAATGAGAATGGCTTATCTGCCTTCTATAGTGTGTTTTATCAACATTTTACAGGATAAGTAGGAAAGCTAGGAAGAGAATGTTTTACATTTTATACTTATTTATTTAGCAGTCTGCCCCATTCTCATTTTTTCACTGTTTTGTAGGAAGAGGAAGAGTTTTAATAGTTTTTGCCCCTCAGATGTTAGGCATCATGCTAAATGCCTTAGAGGGATAACCTGTAATCCTCACAACAGCTGAAACTACTGTTGAGGAAGTAAGAGCCTCAGAATTTAAGAAACTAGCCAAGGTCACCCAGCTGGCATGGGGCAAAGTTTAAACTTGGACTTGGTTCTGGCTGAATTGGGACCTTTCCCCCTATATTGTACTATCTTTTTGATTTGAGACATTAGCATTGTAGTATTTCAGTATGAAAACCTTACTTTCTTATTCGTTTCCATTTAATTGATACCAGAATAGGAGATAATGACTTTTGCCTCTCCCTTCATTAATTATTTTCATAAGTAATTTGAAAAAAAAAAAGTCATTGTAGTGAAAATTTAACAAAGAATTTCTATGCCTAATTATTCTGAAACATAAACCATTTAATTTCCAACTCTCTGTATGTTGGCAGATACCATATCATTTATCTGTTTACTTTTGGAGGGGGCTGGCAGAGGCTCTTCCAATAGTCATTATTATCAACAGCTGGTGGATGCGCCTGCATCCCCTTCTAGCTCCACTTGAAAAAAACCCTTTCCTTTTTCTAGTAGGAAAGGAAATAGGAAAAGACTAAGGTGTCTGGTATTTTATTTCATTGGTATCTAGATATTAGCTTGAGAGTATGTGCTAATGCATTGTTGTTATTACAAAATATATTGCATATACATATGAGAAGAGAGGTTTAATCCTTTTTGGTATGTTTTTGCCTTAATGACATAACTTGACATTTGAATGTCTTCCTATTTTAATCCTAAACCCTTTGATTAGAATTTATAGGGTGATCCTGCTTATACCATTAATGAATCCATGAAGCAGTTCTTTTTCTTAAAAGATTTATGGTGTTTATTGATTCTAAAGAGCTCATATAGTTAATTTAAAAGTATGTAGTTAAGTTGATGAAGAGCATAGCTCTTATGTGTCACGTTTTATTTTTTAAGCAATTAATTTGTAAAACATTTAACTCTACTTGTCATCTAAAAAGGAGTTATGTTTATAAGTCCCCTTTAAAGCCAATCAGCTATGCTAAAATTACCCTATTCTTCAGAAAGTGCTTATTTTCCATTACTCTTTGTCCTAGAAGTTGTGGTAACAGTTTAACTACAGTAAGGATGAAATTGTGAAGTAGGTGATCCTGACTCAGAACCTTCACCCTCCCCCCATTCCCATTAAATCTGATCTGCCTTATGCCTTATTCCCTCCAGGTCCTGTTCTCTGTCAGATAGACTGATAAATTCATGTTCATGTTACTTTTCCAAAGAGATGCTTGCCTTCCACTTATGAAAGCTGCCATTTACTGGCTGCATGACCTTGGGCAAGTTATCTAACCTCTCTGCCTCAGTTGCCCCCTGGAAAAGGAGAGAATGTTATCTAGTAGGGTTAATATGTAGATTAAAGGAGCTAATACATGTAAAATACTCAGAAAAGTGCCTGGCACATGATAATAGCTAACATTTACTGACAGTTTACTATTGATGTTACTCAAATATCACAGCAGTTCTTTTGGGTCTGGCAGGTCCTTTAGCACTCCCAAACCATATTGTATCGATGGCCACTTAGTTTCTGTCTGGGTTGTGGGTTCTGACCTGGTAGAATCTTTCCGTATTACTTGATTGATTTAACAGACATTGGGTACCTACAGTGTTTCATTATTCAAAGTACTAGGGCTATAAGGACCAAGACAGATAAATTCCAACCCTCATGCAATTTATATTTTGATGGGAGGGGATGGACAATAAGGTAAATATTAAATGTGAGAAATGGTGGTAAGTGCTATGGAGAAAAATTGGCTGAGGGAGAAAAAGAGTGCCCAGCTTAGGGGTTGTTTTATATAGGGCAAATCAGGCCTCTCTGCTAAGGAGACATTAATCAGACCTGCAGGAAGGGTGAAAGCCCTGTGAGAATCTGGAAGAAGAGTGTTCAGGGAAGCGGGAGCAGCTTATTCAAAGGCCCCGAAGTGTGAGTGTGCTTGAGGATTTCAGGGTACAGGTATGAGGCCAGTGTGGCTGGAGAAGAGGCAGTGAACAGGGGAGTAGTACATTGGAGCATGAGTCAAGGGCTTGGACATCAATGTGGAATTAGAAAATAATTATCTCATCAAAGCGATGAAAGTAAAAAGATAACCATTGCCAAAGAGTTTTTGAATGATTGCTGGTACTCATGAGGATATGGTAAGATGGGGACTCTAACATTATCAACTGCTAGTAGAAGTATCTTTTTGGAAAGCAATTGGCAATATACTGTTTATCAAGCCTTCAAAATGTACTTGTACTTTGACTTTGTCATTCCATAGCCAGGCATGCATTTTAAAGATGTTCAGCGTAGCATTTTATTAACAAAATACTATGAAAAACCTAAATTTTCTCGTCAATAATGAGGAAATGTATAAATTATGATATCTATGTAATGTAGTATCTGGATAATTATTAAAAATGATGCTTCCACAGACTATTTAATTACATGGGAAGATTCATAATAAAAGTTGAAAAGATAAGTAAATTAGGTTGTAACTACAGCATGACTTTCGTTTTTTGAGATATGGAAAGGTACAGAAAGAATGTTGGAAGGATATACATGGCAATGGAAGTAATCTGTCTCTGGTTCCTTTTTCTCCTATGTATGTACTCTCCTGTATTTTCACTGAATCTACATTAGAATTGCTTGAAAGTCTTAAAAAAAAAAAAAAAAAAAAAAGCAGGCTCCACTCACCAGAGGTTGTGAATCGAATAGGTGGAATAGAAGTGTAGGGACTTTCTGAAGAACTGCCTGGATCTTCTTGATATTCCGGTTTAGATTCATAGCATACATGAAGGAAAAGCATATTTTATATATGATTTTGAATTGTTTCTTTGGTTGTATTTAAATGCTTACCTACATGGTAAAGTGCTGTTATTTCCCAACTTAACACTTCGCGTTTTTACTTGTTTGTTTTAAGAACTGCTTTCTGAAGCCAGTTTCCAAGAAGCTCTTCAGGAAAGCATCCCTGACATCCAGGCGCAGGAGTGGGTGCCATTGTGGCTACTGCGGTACTCTGTCATTGTTAAAAGCAGAGGAATTATCAAATCCAAAGGCTACATTTTACAAGCTAAAAGAAGGGGTTCTTAACTAAGACTTAGGATCGTAACCTACTGACTTATATTTCCTTGAATATAAGATAAAATTGAGATGTATAAAAATCAGTTACTGCTTGTAAATGGTGTCATGGAGGCTGATATTCTTCAGTTATATTTGACAATGTGTTATCTGTCAAGTTTTGAATACTTTTCTTGCCTCCATATCAGTTTACTCATGTGTTTTCATTAAACTATCATTTTCTAATTGAAATTGCCTATAAAGAAAATACTTGCAATATATTTTTCCTTTATTTTTATGACTAATAGAAATCAAGAAAAATTGTTGTTAGATATATTTTGGGCTTAGGTATCAGAGTAATGTATATACATATTTTTTATTTCCAAAAATTAATTAATGGCTTCTTATTCTATAGAGTAACTAAGCAATTTAATTACAATTATAAAAACTTAAATACTGGAAGATATTTTTTCTGTTATTGATAAGATGATTATATCCCAGAGTAGCTGGAGTGGCTTGGTTCTACTAGTAGGGTAGGTAAAATTCATTTCTTCAATACATGAATGAAAACTTAAACTTAACTATCCTATCTGTAGTTTACCTATAATGATTTAACTTCTATTGTTGTGCCATATTTTCCTTGCTGTTATTTCCAAGACAAACCAAAGTAAATCTGAAAAAGACTAGAAGCTTTTAAATTATTATTTGGGGGTTTTATAAAAGCAACTGTCATCATCTCCAGATTCTTTTTAATACTTGATCCCTCCTTAATGTTTTGCTGTTCATTCAAGAATACTCAGTAAGTATTGAGTGTTTATCTAATGTGCTGGGCACTGTGGGCTCTGGGGAGAAGGGGGGTCACAGAGAGTCAGAATCAGTTGAGTAAAATATGTAACATTTGCTCCTCACTAATAACTGACTCGGAGGGACCAACAGCCAGAAAGGAGTGAAAAAAATCTTTAACTCAAGGGCAACATTGTCTATTGAGACAACTTTTTTTGAGACATGGTCTTAACTATATTAAAAAGCAAAATGATATAATCAAAACTTTTAAACTAGGAGTGTTATAGATTGTTTATTATAATTCTGCATTAGTTTAAGAACCAGAAAATAGCAAATAAATAAGGTGTGGCCTTTGATATAGACTACAGGTCTCCCTAGTTCTGTAAATTTGTATCTGTAACCCAAATAGTTAGAAAAGTTCTTCAAAAACTTCTTGTATGTCAATCAGTACTTTTAAACCGGGTATCTTAATACATGGTTTATTTAAAAAAAAAAAAAAAAAAGTACCATAGGGCGCCTGGTGGCTCAGTCAGTTTAGCATCTTCCTTTTGCTCAGGCCATGATCCCAGGGTCCTGAGAGTGAACCCTTCATCAGGCTCCCTACTCAGCAGCGAGTCTGCTTCTCTCTCTGCCCCTACCTCCTGCTTATGCTCTCTCTCACTCTCTCTCATGAATAAATAATAAAATCTTTAAAAAATAAACTAATATATAAAACTAATTTTGCCCAAGTTTTTTCAACTTAAAAGGAAAGTGTTCCATATTCAAAATAAATACACTAGGGGCACCTGGATGGTGCAGTTGGTTAAGTGCTGGAGTCTTAGTTTGGCTCAGGTCACGATCTCAGGGTCATGAGATCAAGCCCCACATAGGGCTCTGACTCTCAGTGCCAGAATCTGCTTGGGATTCTCCCTTTCCCTCTCCCTTTGCCCCAGTGCATGTGGGTGTGCGTGTGGCAGGTGGGGGGCTCTCTCTCCCTCTCTCAAATAAATAGATCTTTTAAAAAAAAAAAAAAAAAGGTGAATACACCAGACTTTTCCTATCCTAAATAAGGTTTTGTAGTTTACTGTTTGGATAATTTGATCATTAAAATTATAACATGAATTCAGCTGACTTACTTGCTATAGAATTCATTTATATATAGCCTTATATAGCCTTTATATTAATTGTATGTAATGTTATTGAATGTATATAGTTAACTTTTTTATTTGGAAATGTGCAACATTTTTTCATACAACCTAAGTGTTTAAACAAATGCTCATTTTAACTTAAGCCTAAACAGTGAATTGGTCAAGATACTTTAAGAGGGAACTTTATGTCACATTTATTCCTTTTTAAAACCCTAGACTTATAAAAATGGGCTGTTCAAAGGGTTATTTTGAAAATGAAAAAAAAACAACTTATGTTACTAATTGATCCATATCTCTCTTCTCTTGACAAAGGAACAAGATTATAGATTCATTTTGTGAAGGAGATCATGTGTGTATGGAATTTTAAAATGAGTTTTTTGTATGTTTTGTTTCTGTACCTTTAATTTCTGTTATTGAATAACCATTTTTTAAAAAATGATTTTTCAAGACTTGACAAATTTCCAAGCTGGTGTTCACATCTTTTTTTTTTTTTTTTTTTTTTTGTAAACTATCAGAATATAGTGAATGCCTTTCAAATATTTGAGGACTTAATGTTTAAAAAGCCATAAAATAAAGAACAGTAATATTACCAAATAATCGCTTAAAGCTGAAAGCTAAGTTATCAATAGTGTATATATAACAGATGTGTCTTCTGGGGAGAGGTGTATCCAATGACTCAAGGTAGAAAGAATTTTATATAATTGGGTTTTTTTCCAGTAAACATGAAAAGAAGCTACAGTCTATTACATTTCCAAAATACACTGGAGCCTTACATTAACACAATGTACTGTAACTTAGAATTTGTTCTGTAATGAGTCTATCTTATATTCTCATTCAAGAAACTGTAGTCACCAGAAGGACCAAGATGTCTTATAAGATATGTTCACATGGTGTAAATTTTGTAGACTATGTTGTGCCAGTATGCTAGAAGAGTATCCATTTAGAGATAGCCAGTGCTAGGTTGGATCACAAATAGCTAATAATTTTTCTGTTCTCAAAGAAGATCTTTTAAACAGCTATGTGTGGAATGGGAAATAAAGTTACTCTATTTTGAATGAATGATCAAACTTCTCCTTACCAGAGTCAACTAGTAACTCAGTTTTCAGTAATAGAAGGTCTAAGGTTCATTTAATTACATCTCATTTTTGAATAAATTTTCTTCCAACTTTTCCACCCAGCATTTTCGGTATTGGGGAAGTGAAATGATCAACAGCTCATCTCTCTGCTAATTGTACATTTAGGGAAATTTAATGAGAATTTCAACCATTTGTTTTCATAATCAAATATACCAACTTATGATTCTGAACATATTTTTATAAAAGTAACTTCCTAATATACCGGAACTTGTACCTATCATTTCCCCATAAATATGTTGTTGATGGGATATGTCCTATTTTTGAAAACTGTGTAACATAACTTTTGTTAATATTTTTTATAGTTTTCAGAATTAGAAGTACACTTAGGACAGGAAAATGTTTTCATTAGATAATTCTACTTTTATGTGTCTATAATGGTGTATTATAAATTACAGGCAAAATATACAGCATTAATAAATATTTATAATAGTCTTTAATTTCACCTATATTTTGAGTATTATGAATTACTTAATTAAAATAAAGTGTATATTGTTTGAGTTGTTTGAATAGTTGAAAGCATCCTGGAGTATTATATTGATTTTGACCTATTTGAATTCAAATTGAGTATGATTTGAAAATAAATTATGAATAATTTTTAAATATCCAAGCCATAAAGCTCTTCATGCATTCATTCAAAGATTTATCAAAAGCTTACTATATGCCAGCAACTGTAAGATATTGGCAGATGGACACAAATAATAAAGAACCTCTGTCTTCAAGGAGCATATGGTATATGTGGTAGAGGGAGAGAGATCTGTACATGAACAGGAGCAGTAGAAGCCATCTGTTAATGATCAAAGTGGGGAAAAGGGATTGGGGGCATATAGAAGGAAGTGGGGCTAGGGAATGTCTACTGCTAGGAGGCTCCCCTTGAAAAAAAATTAGCCTTAGAGTAGGATGAGACAATGAGTGGATATTCTGACAGAGACCTTTGTTTGCCTTGTTTGTAAATAGGCTTTTACTGAATATGGACAATTTATATGTAAACTTTAGAAATTCAGTGAAAACACTTTCTTAAAGAGCTTGCCCTATGGATAGAAAAGTACCACTTCTGTTGAGACAAGAGTGAGTAAGGTTGGAAACGTAATATTTTACCTTAAACAAAAAAAAAGAGAGGCTAAAACCGATCCAAATCCCCCAAATAGAATATGGCTGTTATAGTCTCACTACCAGAAAAGCCAAACAAAACTTTAATATGTGTCTCTCAACAGTAAATAAATGTATAAAATGTCATACAAGATTTTTATGTGTGTTGGTCCATTATTTTAAGAGGTTCATGTTTTACAATATCCATTACTTTGACTCAGCTCTGTTTTTCTTGTTTCTCTCCTCACTGTTGATTGTTACATCCTACCTACTCCATTTAAGTTTTCTTTTTTCTTAAGTGTGTCATTAGTAATTCTTTCACTGAAGGTCTTTGGCACAGTAAGCTTTCTGGGTCCTGTTTGCCTGAAAATGTCTTCATTTTGTTCTCAATCTTAAATGATCATTTGACATTGTCGAATTCTAAGTTTCCAAATACTTTGCCTGAGCAATTTGAAGGTAATATTCTATTGATTTCCAGCATATATACTCCTCCTGATGAAACTCTCAATTTCCTTCCCTAGATGGAAATGTCTTTTTTCTTTTTAGTTGAAAATATCTTCTTTGATGTGTATGAGATTAGAACAAAGCAGGAAAATTAAAACTGGCTGCAAAGCTTTTATTTTTTTTTTTAAGATTTTATTTATTTATTTGACACAGAGAGACAGCAAGAGAAGGAACACAAGCAGGGGGATTGGGAGAGGGAGAGGCAGGCTTTCCACCAAGCAGCAAACCGGATGCGGGCCTCAATCCCAGGACTCTGGGCTCATGACGTGAGCAGACGCTTAACGACTGAACCACCCAGGCATCCCATGCAGAGCTTTTTGATAAAAAACCATAAAAAGAAAACACTGATAACTGGATTTAATAAAAATTTAAATCATCTGGCCCTCAAAAGACACTTAAGAAAGTGAAAATATGGGGCGCCTGGGTGGCTCAGTCAGTTGAGTGGCTGCCTTTGGCTTGGGTCATGATCCCAGGATCCTGAGATCGAGCCCTCCGTGGGCTCCCTGCTCAGTGGGGAGCCTGTGCCTCCCTTTCCCTCTGCCTGCCACTCTGCCTACCTGTGTTTTCTCTCTACCCATCTGTCAAATAAATAAAATCTTAAAAAAAAAAAAAAAAGTCCTTCCTTTAAAAAAATAAAGTGAAAATATAAGCCACAGATTGGTAAAAAATAATAATAATAATACATATTTCTGATGAAAATTAAGGCATAATCAATTTTTTAAATTGCACTTCAAAGGCACTGTCAAGAAAGTGAAGAGATACCCCTACAGAATAAGAGAAAATATTTGTAAATTGTGTCTATAATAGTCTTGTATTCAGATTGCATAAAGAACTCTTATAACTTCTTAATAGGACAACCCAATAAAAAAATAGGCAAAAGATTAGAACAGATTTTTCTCCAACGAAAACTTGAATAGCCAATGAAACATTAAAAGTGTTTAACACCATTATCAGGGAAATGCAATTTAAAACCACAAGGAAACCACTGGAATACAAAATAGCTACAATTTTAAAAGACTGACAGCAAGTGTTGACAAGTATGTGGAGCAAGCAGGACTCTCATATTGCTGGTGAGGATGTAAAATGGTATGACAACTATGGAAAATACCTTAGCATTTCTTACAAAATCCAATATTCACTTATATGACCAAGCAATTATTCTCCTAGGTATTTACTCAAGAGAAAAATACTTGTCCAAAAAGGACATATATAAACGTATACAGCACTTTATTCATAGTAGCTGAACACTGGAACCCATCCAAATGCTATTAACAGTGGAATGGATAAATTATAATCATACAATGGATAATAAGCAATAAAAATTATATACAGTAACAGATGAATCTCAGACACATGCTGAGTAAAAGAAGCTAGACATGAAGGAGCAGACAAAATTATTTGATAATGACATTTATTGCTGTTTCTGTGTACCTTATGGTGTCACAAAAGGTTGCAGTCAAAGTGTCTGCTGGGACTACAGTCTCACCTATAAGCTTGACTGAGGTTGGTTTACTTCCAAGCTCGCTCATATAGTTGTTGGCTGGACTGAATTCCTTTTTGGCTATAGGCCAAGAGGCCTCCCTCATTTCCTAGACACATGGCCCTCCATAGGATGGCTCATAATATGTGACTAGCTTCCCACAGAATGAGCAGATAAGAGGGTGCAAGATGGAAGCCAGCTTTTTTGGCAACCTAATCATGAAAGAGATACTCATCGCTTTTGACATTCTTTATCACCTGGTCAAGCCCCCACTCTAGGGTTTGAAACAGTGATGGGATCACTGGGGACCATCTTACATGCCAAATTTTAATGTTTTACATGTAATAATGCAGAATAACTAAAAGTTTTATTTTTAGAAGGTTCATGAACTAAAACTCTCACCTTTCGTTAATGCCTGAAATTTCAGGGAGAGTCAACCCTTCGGTTTAAGGGTTTAATTAGTAAAATACTGACTATCAAGGGAGAGTTTCCCTTTGGGCCTGAGTGATAACTCCTGTATTTTCATACTATATTTACCTAAAATTGGGTATTTGTCCTAAATCCATAATGGGTAAGGAGGGTGGCAAAAAGATAGAAACGGAAACAGGGCAGACCTGGTAAACCCACATAAAACAAAAACAGAACACATTGCAGTTTTGCCTATTATCAGCCAACCTGTTGATACTAGACCAGTTCAGTCTTCTCAGATTATGAATATGTACTGACATTTTAATTTTCGTATTTTGTTTCTTAATCTTGTTAGATTGTAATGTTTGGGAGTTTTGTTTAAAGTGGCCATGCTTGGGAGTGAATATTACACATTGATTTTCTAAAATTCTCCAATTTTCTATACCCACTCCTGTGATCTTAATTTCATTTCCATGCATTTGCTGATATGGAAGTTGCTATATAGTTAATGAGTTAATGCATATAACTCCAGTAGTTTCACTTTCCTTCCTCTACAGCAGTTCTACCTTCTTGTGAAATCTAGCCTGTTTTATGTTCTTCTTACATAGTCTCATTGCTACGTGGCCATACCAAAATTTCTTCGTTGAGGTGCCTGGGTGGCTCAATCAGTTAAGTATCTGCCTTTGGCTCAGATCATGATCTCAGAGTCCTGGGACTGAGTCCCACGTTAAGCAGGGGGAGCCTTTCTCCCTCCCCTCTGCCTCTCCTTGCTACTCATGCTCTCTCTCTCTCTTGCTCTCTCTCAAATATATAATCTTTTAAAAAAAAAAATTTCCTTCTTTTTGTTCCTTACCACATTCCCCACAAGGGTCAATCTAAACCTTTTCATTCCTCTAAGCAGATGAAACTTCTATCTATGGAGAAGATTGAGGTTATCCATCCAAAAGCCCTTCTTTTCTTCCCCCCACTTTACTTTCCTTGCATTCACATTCTCTCCTTCATATATTAACTCTTCCCTCCTGCCACAAAGGAGCATTCTTCTCTGGCTAACTCCATCTCTATTTTTTTATTCCATTCTTCAGTTAGATTTGGCTCAGCTGCAATAACAGAAAATCCCCCAAATAACAGGGACTTTAAAAACATGGGTGTGGGGGCGCCTGGGTGGCTCAGTGGGTTAAGCCACTGCCTTCGGCTCAGGTCATGATCTCGGGGTCCTGAGATGGAGTCCCGCATCGGGCTCTCTGCCCGGCAGGGAGCCTGCTTCCCTCTCTCTCTCTCTCTCTGCCTGCCTCTCCATCTACTTGTGATTTCTGTCAAATAAATAAAATCTTTAAAAAAATAAAAACATGGGTGTGTTTT
Organism: Mustela nigripes; assembly: GCF_022355385.1. NCBI lineage: Eukaryota > Metazoa > Chordata > Mammalia > Carnivora > Mustelidae > Mustela > Mustela nigripes. Next base: position 79,886,982 of record NC_081570.1, on the reverse strand, counting down.
TTAATCACTAAATTCTACACCTGAAATTAATATTATACTGTATGTTAACTAACTGGAATTTAAATAAAAACTTGAAGGGGGGTAAACAGGTGTTTAAGGTGAAACAGATCCAGAAGTGGGCTGTTGAGAATAGGGCAGCTCCATCAGTTGTCAGGGACTCATGTTTTCTTTCTCACTGCTCTGCCATCCTTAAAGTGTGGCCCCTCTCTTCATTGCACAAACTTGCTGCTTGTAACCTGAGAATACAGCTTTCCAGGGGAAAAAAATGAAGTTAAAGAAAGTAGGGAGGGGCGCCTGGGTGGCTCAGTGGGTTAAGCCTCTGCCTTTGGCTCAGGTCAGATCTCAGGGTACTGGGATGGAGTCCTGCATCTGGCTCTCTGCTCAGCAGGGAGCCTGCTTCCTCCTCTCTCTCTGCCTGCCTCTCTGCCTACTGCTGATCTCTCTCAAATAAATAAATCTTAAAAAAAGCAAGCAAGCAAGCAGGGAGGACCTCCTCTTTCCCTATGTCCCTAAAGAGCTACACAACAATTTATACTAACTGGCCAAAATTTAGTCAGCCCCATTTGGCTGCAAGGGAAACTATGAAAGGACCTATTTAGTTGGATGGCCATGTGTCCAATGAAAAATCTGTTTTGTGACGATAAGAAAAAAAAAATTGGTTTTCTGTTATATAGATTTGGTGAAGGAAGAACTCATCCTTTCTCACCTCTAAGAATATCCCTTTCTGCTCCCCTAAAATATATTCTAATTCACCATACTTCATCCTAAAAGAATACCAAACATCTCTTGATTCTGGTCATTCTCTTCACTGCAAGAATAACAACAAAATTTTATCGCTCTCCTTTAAAATTTAACATTTCTTGGGACGCCTGGATGGCTCAGTTGGTTAAGCAGCTGCCTTCAAAGGCACAGGTCATGATTCCAGGGATCCAGTCCCACATCGGGCTCCTTGCTTGGCAGGGAGCCTGCTTCTCCCTCTGCCTCTGCCTGCCACTCTGTCTGCCTGTGCTCACTCTCGCTCCTCTCTCTCTCTGACAAATAAATAAATAAATAAATAAAATCTTTTTGTAAAAATAAAAATTAACATTTCTTTTCCGCTTATTTCTGATCCGTAACCATCACCTTTAGATAGCTTCCTTGTCTCTTGAGTTTCTGTAACGTTTAACAAATACATCTTTACCCAAACCGAGTCTTTCGAGTTTATTAACAAAATAATAATATTTAATTTCACAAATAAGACAAGAGTACATCGTTACCAAAAAAAAAAAAAAAAAAAGTGTTATAAATAATGGAAACGCCTCCTTCAGTCACACCCATGACTACATTAAGACCAAATACATGAGAGAATGGTTAAAGTTGGAAAGAAGATGCTATTTTCCTATTGGTTTGTGTGAAACTGGGACGAGGGCCCTCCATCACTGCGGGCCCGCCGCCCTCACGACTCTCCCTCCCTGCCAGAGCCGGTGCATCTGACTTTCCAGGGCACTGGAGGGAAGACTAGAAACCGTGGCCTTGGGAATCCCAAAGGCCGGAGGCCGCAACGAGATTCTCGTTAGTTCCGGGATCCTCGCTGAAACTGCGAGCGAGACGCTTATTTGACGCATTTCCGGGGCGCCGGAACAGAGGCAGGCCGGGGTGGCCGCGAGCAGGGAGCATGGTGGTGACCAGGTCCGGGAGGCCTCAGGCCACGGTCCAAGCGTTGGCTGAAAACTCCCAGCGGAAGGTAGGAGATCGCAGGGCGGCCTCATTTCTGCCGCTGCTTCTTCACAGAGCGGCGCTTATTTAGGGTGGTAGGGCGGCGGGAAGGGCCCGAACTTGTTGCGCGCGCTGCCGTGTCGCACCCAGTGCTAACCCCGTAGCTTCCTCTTCGGTCCTCGCTACGGTTGTTTAAGACAGTCCTTAGCCTGAGGGCGCCTGGTGGACTCAGTGGGTTAAAGCCTCTGCCTTCGGCTCGGGTCATGATCCCGGGGTCCTGAGATCGAGACCCTCATTGGGCTCTCTGCTCGGCGGGGAGCCTGCTTTCCCCCTCACCTCCTCTCACCCCCCGCCTCTCTGCCTACTTGTCAAATAAATAAATAAAATCTTCAAAAAAACCACAAAAACAAAAAAACAGCCCTTAACTTGGAACAGAGAGGTCAAGTAACTTGCTCTGGGTAGTTCTTTGTAATGGCAGATGCACAGCTGAGGCCTTCTAACCTGTTAAAACCGTACGAAGGAGGTTTAATTTCGGCTACCAAGTGTGAGTCTTAATTATAATTAGCAGGATTAGAGAGAAGGTTACCGTTGTCAGGTGGGGAGCTGGTAGTGGCCCCACAGCACTTTATTCTGGAGTGAGGAAGGCTGCAGTGATGCCTCCTGGTGACTATCAGTAGCTATAGACGTCTGTTGGCTCTGATTCTGCGACAGAGGGAATAAAACGTGAATTCATTTATGTATGTAAAGGTAAGGGCAGCGACTGATTCCGTTGGTGTGTTCCTAAACACAACTGTGCTTAGAGTTAATACTTCCTTTCTTATCTCTTCCCCTGACTGCGTATCAGTATGTAGGTCCACCTAGCGTATTTGGTGTGTGATACTTCCGGGCAGAAAATTTTCTTTTCAGTTAGTTGTTTTGCTCCCTAAAATTATATCTATGTCTTGGGCGTGGCTAGTGGGGCAGGTCCTGCAAATGCACAGTCAGATCCAGTATCTTTTTTGTTTTTATTGTTAAAAATCATGAGTAATGGGTGGTTGTGAGGCAGGGCCTTGCAAATCTAGTGTTAGATCCAGTATTTAGTGTTCCAGTTTTGTTTTTTTTTTTCTTTTAAATGGGTGCTGGTGAGTTTTTTAGTACCCTCTTAAAATGTGTTCATGAGAGGAGTGCCTTAGTTTCAGTCCTGCCTAAATCACAGTGTGTTTATTCTGCTTACAGAATTCTGCTAAAAGAATTCATGCACATCCAAAAAGCAGAAAGGAATGTCTACCTGTTGACCCAACTACTACTGAATCACAAACCACTAGGAAACAAAGTACAGTCTCTAGAACTCCTAAAACCAGAGAGAGAAAGAGTGGAACTACAGTCTCATTATCTGAAATGAACAAACCATCTGTTGATGGAGAGACCTCTGAAGCAGAGTCCAATTGTTCTTCTGTGTATGAGTGCCAGGATTCCATTTTAAGAGTAACTAGAAGGCGACAGATCTTAGTTCCATGTACCCCAGTGTCCAGTGTTCGAAAAAGGCTTAAAATAACTCCAGTAAATGAGTCTCATATTGAAGAAGACGATGGTGACTCTGAAGCTGAATCACATGTTTCAGGTATTTCTAGAATTGTGCCACCTGCAATAACTACAAATACCAGACGAAGTAAGGCTAAATCTGTAAGAGACCCAAGCCAAGAATTATATGAAGAAGCTATTTCTGATGCTGAGGCATCGTACTCAGACATTTCTTCATTGTCTGGAGTTGCAACTATGAGAACGAGAAGTATGCAGAAGAAATTACACACACAAACTGAGGAGAAAGATACTGATATTGCACCAGAAAATGAAAAGCAAATCATAAATACAACTATGAATTCAGAGGATTCAGATACCAGACAAACACCTTATTTACCAGTGAGATCTCTTTCTCAGATAAATAAGCCAAATTTCTGTAAAAATGAAATGTGTAAAGACTTCGATGATGATTCCTTCCGCAAAAATTCAGAAAAAAAACGAACAGTGCAAAAACGCCAATGTTTTAATATAAGAGAGAAGGAAAAGGCCAATGTTGCACCTCTCAAAGAAATTACAAAGCAGAATTGTAAGAATTTAGATGAAGAACCCAAGGGAATAGTAGATGAGGAAAAAGAAGTAAGTAAGAAAAATTCTCAGTTGGAGAGCCTTTCTGAACCTCAGGACACTGGCATTCAGCTGTCTGTTTCTCAAAGGCATTCAACCCCCCGAAATAATAAGACCACGTCAGAGCCCTCAAATCTGAACTGTGAGGCTATAATAAAATCATTAGCTCAAACATTTGCAGTGGTAGAAGTGGACAGATGGAATGAAGAGAGAAAGAGCACCATAAAAACAAGTGACTTGACAGAATTTGGTGATGGTGGTAGTGATGAAGAAGAGTGCACCGTTACAGGTATCAGCGAAGATAGGAATGAAGGAAGAGACGTAGATTCTGAGTGTGCAAACAGACTATTGAAGTCTGAGCTCCACACATCACTGGACAAAGATGATTCTGTTCTGTTAGTTCTCAGCAGTGACGAAAGCCAGCAGTCTGAAGATAGTGAGAATGAAGAGGACACTGTGTGTTTTGTCGAAAATAATGGTCAAAAGGAGTCTTTACATGGAGAATCAGAAAATATGTCATGTGACCATGCATTGTTTGTAATTGACAAAACTCCTGGATTGAGTACTGATAAACATTTTTACTTGGATGGGGGAGACAAAGCAAGTGAAGTTGCCACTGAGGAAAAAAAAGAGGAGGAAGAGGATGAAAAAAGTGAAGAACCATCAGACCATGACACAAACAAAGATAGTGAGTTTAGTGATGAAGATGACTTCCTAAATAGCACAAAGTCTAAACTGTAAGTTTTGCCTTTATTTTTATTAAAAACTTTTAAGTTTAAAGTTTTAAAACTTTTATAGTTTTAAGTTTAAAGTTTTAAAACTTTTATAGTTTTAAGTTTAAAGTTTTAAAACTTTTA